>NW_028322108.1:0-25000 GCF_057628025.1 Oncorhynchus mykiss
TAAAAGAGGAGCTTCCCTCAGCCTCAGTACCACTCTGCCTGAACATCTTTTGAAGACACTTCACCTGGAGAAGACACAAGCTGGACCTCTACCAAAGAACTGCACCCAAGATGACTACTCCAACTGAAAGACCAGACCCCAGCTCCATGCTACACCATGGATACACCTCACCTGGACCAAGCCACCAGCTGGTACTCCACACTCCCCACGAATATCCTTCTACTCCCTTTTGAACAAAAGGCCCCTAAATAGCTTCATGCTACACCCTGAATCTGGACCACTCCGAGCCGCTTTTAAATCCTTGCGATTCCTCCCCTAAATCTAGGTACTCCTACATCACGGAACCCACCTCCCAGAGAATCAACGCCCTTTTTGGCCTTTTTTCAACGGACCTTCATAGACCTCCAAGACCGTCGAGCCTCAACTACACATATACCTACACACACACCCCATTTTCCCTGGTCCAAAATACGGCTTTTTTTACCGTACTACGACCAAGTGCACCTATTTTTGCACCTTTCTTTTCTCCTCCCTGCCACCTGATGAAGCCGAGCAAGGCAGAAACGCGTCGTGGCTGGGCTACCCCTAGATCCGTTGTGATGCTGTAAGGAAGGCAGATTCCACACGGACTTCGGGGGTATCTCCTTTTGGCTACCTATTTTCATTTGTACTTTTCTCTTACCCTTATTTTGAGTTTTACACAGGGACACACTACTACGGATGATCTACGAGACAACAAGGACCCCGGGCACTCTGATGGCAACCCAGACCCCCTACTCCACCTACAAACCGGGCCCAAAAAATTTCGACGGGGCATAGATAATCACTTAGACCCTCTACACCTTTTAAGAAGAGACGCTCAGAGGGGCCAGCCGAAAAAAGTTTCGACTGGCAACCTAGTCTCATTGTAGGAACGTCGACTTCGCCTAACATAACGTCTTTTTTTCAGGCTTCAACAAATGGCACAACAGGCTCCCACCACTACAACCCCGACCACACAGGACAACCCGGCCTCACAAACCCAAGACCAACCGGAACCGAGAACAAAGAAACCCTTCTAAAAAAGCGGCCAAACCCCCACCATACCAGAGGACCCAGAGACCCGGTCATACCCTCATAAGGTTGACATAGGGAAGGGCTCCTTTTGGGCAACACAAACCCTCCTAACCTTCCCCCACATCATACCCTGACCAGGGTGATTGAGGGAACGGAGCAGAGGCAGAGTGTTAAGGTGGCCTCTGCATTTTCATCTCCATCCCATACCCAGACCTGGGTGGTATGGAATGATAATCAGCAGGAACAGGTTATAACTCCACTACCGTCTATCTCCACATACTCTTCCCAGTCAACACCATCATTCATGGTATTGCTGGACGGAACCATTGGATGACATCCCCAGCAGGCAACCAAACCCACAGCCAATCCAACATGATGGGGATCCAGAACCTTCTAGACACCTAGCCCCTCGAGAAGGACATGCCTCAAACCTACCAAACAGGTCACCTCTTCAAACAGAATACCACCACCGCTCACCACACCATAGGATGGAGAGATAGGACGTGGACACCCCAGAGGACGGTCCCCCACATAGGACCAGAGGGCACCAGTACCGAACCACCTTTATGAGCACTTAGACTCTGCGGGGAACTCAAAGAACACCAACTTCCTTCACCACAACAGAAGCTATCCATTCCTGGACCCTGACTCCGTGCTTTGTCCCCCTCCAGAAACTCCACGGACCGGATTAACCCACCCACTCCATCAAAACAGCAAACCCAGCCAAAAGGCGAAGCTCTCACCAATCCAGTGGAGAGATAGGACGTGGACACCCCAGAGGACGGTCCCCCACACAGGACCAGAGGGCCCCAAAACCAAACCACCTTTACGAACACTAAAGACGCTGCAGGAAAATCCAAAAACACCATAAACTTCCTACAACCCAACAATAGCTATCGATTTGTGGACCCTGACCCCGTGCTCTGTCCCCCTCCAGAAACCCCACGGACCGGATCAACCCACCTGCTCCATCCAGCAGCAAAACACAGCGAAAGGCGAAGCCCTCACCGATCCAGTACCGCAGGGTTAATGCCTCCACAGGTGGAACAATACCACAGCAAAATATAAGAAACCGTTTGGAACACCAGACCCTAACCACTACCACTCTGAAAAAAACGGGACAACCTGGTCTCATCAACCCAAGACCCACAAGAACCAATGTTAAAGGAACTCTCCCAAGATAGAGGCCCAACCCTACCACACCCGATGGCCCACTTCCACCATACAACTCACCAAGCTACCGGGTGGTAACCCACATCCAGAAGAGACTACGGCCAAAATAACTACTCCCTCTTCACACACCGATCCTGGCCTCCCAAAGACCACAACAAAGGAACCAAAGAATCTCTCCGGGACCCACGGACGGACCTCCCAAACCCCTCAAGGACCAACACCACTTCCCACGGGAACCGATGTCAAAAGAACTCTCCCTAGTAGCGGATCAACCCCACCATACCTGATGGCCTACCCCCACCATACAACTCACCCAGCTTCCGAGTGGCTACTCGCATCCCCCCAAAAAATGATGTCTCAAATCCAAAAAACTACTCCCTCTCCACACCCCCATCCTGGCATTCAGAAGGAACAAAAATCTTAAGGATTCCTTAATCAACAGCCACTTCCAAAAATAACAACCACAACGAAGAACTCAAAAAATACAACCGAGACTCACGAACCTAGGATGGACCTCCCAAAAATAACCCTCCAGGACCAACACCACTACCACGGGCTGGACCACCACTGAGGCTTCCAGTACAGCGGAGGAACATCTGGACATACACTGCACCTGCACCTTACACACCCCACATCCCATACAAAAAACAGGGGGTCATTAAGACCACAAAAACAGACTTCCAATAGCACCATAGAGTTACCATGACCATGGACTCTCAATATAACTTTCCTGTAGCTACTTTACTAGCACCATAGAGTTACCATGACCATGGACTCTCAATAATACTTTCCTTGAGCCACTTTACTAAACACTATAGAGTTACCGTGACCACGGACTCTCAAAAAAAAAAAAAAAAAAAAAAAAAAAAAAAAAAAAAAAAAAAAAAATCTATATGATTTTTTCTTTTTTCTTTTTTCTTTCTGGAAGTAAGGGTTACCATGACCATGGACCCTTGACGGAAAGAAACAATAAAATAGAACACAAATAGACCAAATTTAAACAAAAAAAACCTTCACCAACCTACCATCCTTCTAAAATATTTTTTGGAGACACCCACCAGCACCCCCAACGGACGAGAACCTTTTTTCTCCAACTACTCTGGGGACCCCGACCTTGGCGACTCCCCCGCAGCGATTACACCCTAAGCAATTAGGCCCTTCCATACACCAAGCAAGAAGACAGGAGGATATGGATAGACCGGACTCCTTCGGGACCTCTCGGGGTTCTGTTGGCAGACCAATCGGCTCAACCCTCCCAGCCCCTTTACACACGGGAGACTCACGTAACGCGCTGGACGACTATCTACCCCAGTTTAGAATTGGATTGGCAGTATGTCCAGTAGCGCATGGGTGGTCCTAGCGGGTTGGGGCAGTTAAGTCCTCGAAAAGAGGGGCTTTTGGGTCAGGCGCTGCGGCTGGAGGACTCGCATTGGCCGTGTAATCCCTGGGGTGCCCAGATAATGTCTGGCGGAGAATTGGATCCCACGGAATAATTCCCCTGGGAGGATCCCTTACCCCGCCGTACTTAGCCTGGACAACCGATCCACTTGTTTGACCTGGACTACGAACAAATTCACTGTCTAGGGAGGATATACCTCTGGAAACGTTACGATCCTGGAAGGGAGTAACTTCACTGGTCACTATCACCCAAAACCACTGAATCACTTACGACTGAGATGGTGGGGATGGAAACACCCAATTAACTTCTACTACTGCCGGACGTTTCATACGTAAGCCAGAGAGGGTTTGCCGGTTCCTAAACCCTCCATACACCTACCGAAACACAGGACGAAACTCCAAGGGTAGTTTAAAGACTGACCACTTGACAGGGACACATGGCAACCGACTGAGGTCCGGACCTGCATAAGGTACGCAACTCGATGGTTTTGCCTGATCCTACGCCGAGTATACCCATACAGACCAGCTGGATTTGACTAGACATGGGTTAATTTGGAATTAGGATCCTGGAAGGGAATAACTCCTAATTACACACATGATTGAAAACATCCAGGACCAAAGACTGACGAACACTGAAGTAAATACATAGACAACATGGAGCTAAAAAAAAAAAAAAAAAAAAAAAAAAAAAAAAAAAAAAAAAAAAAAAAGAAGGATCCGAAAGAGAGTAAACTCCTAAGTTGCACTATGCTTTCCACTTCCGTTGACATAGCGGACCAAGACATCATGACCATACCACTCGACATGGACACATGGCAACCAACCGAGGACCGGACCTGCATAAGGTACGCAACTCAAGGGTTTTGCCTGATCCTAAGTTGAGTTGACAGACTTACCTAAACCATTCTGAAATACTATACCTAGCCTTAACCCTAAACCTAACTCTAACCTTAACCACTCTAAAAAACCCTTACCTAACCCTAACCCTAACCCTAACCCTAAACCCTAACCCTAACCCTAACCCTAACCCTAACCTTAACCCTAACCCTTACCTAAACCTAACCTTAACCATTCTAAAAAACTATACCTTACCCTAACCTTAACCCTAACCTTAACCACTCTTAAAACTATACCTAAACCTAAAACCTACTGACAGACAGTCTTTTAACCCAACCAACGGGTTAATCTACAAGTGGGCAACCATGGGGCCTACTACTTTGGCCGGCCGCGCCCGGACCCACCCGGACCGCGCGCACATGTGTGGAGTGCACACCCCTCCCTTCCCCCCCTTCGGCTTCCACGTGTCAGAGATGGAAGTGGATCAACCGACTCAAAACTAGACAACCAAACACTTGCCAGTCACCGCTGCATTGCCTGACGGGGGGTCTGGACGCGGCAAGCCAAGGAAATTTTTATCCCTTTAAATTAACCGGGATCATCCCAAATCAGGCCTTTTCTAGGGGTGTTGATTCTACACCCAGTATACCTCTCTGGGAAATGGTTTGATGGTGAACAGGTTAAAAATAATCATTAGATTTAATACAACCTAAAATAGCTCTTACAAACCTCTGAAGGACATCACTCCTGAGACCTCCACCAACACACACTTCTACTCCTGAGAAACAACTAGAACGATGAAGAAATCAAGACCCACCTACTCCAAGCCTTCTCAACCAAGATTTTTTCATCAAAAGACCAAGAACTCATCAAAAGACCAAGAACTCTACAACCAGCCCCTGACCTTCAGATATACATCACCTCCTCTATTTTTTTTCAACTAAGAGGCAACATCCACCCTTCTTTTTTCACCAAAGAACAAAACATCATCACCCTGACACGGTGGAAACAGACTCCTACCCTCCCACAGAAACCCTGACGAACGTATTTCCAACTTAGGAGCAAAAAGAAACAAAATTATAAAATAGGTCCACCCCACTCACACCTCTGCACCATACACAAACACCCAGGTAAGACCCCCACCCATAGGAGACCCACCCACACTACAAGCCTCAACCAGGAATGCCTGTCAACTGTACATCACAGGTACATACATGGGACAACCAAAAAGGAACCACCTAAAAACCACCCATCTGGATCAAAAACCTCTCTCACACAAGTAAACACCCATATTCAACACTGGACCCCCCCCCCCCAGGGAAGTATCCCCCACAGGACAGGTTGCATCAACTCCGGAGGACACACATCACTGGAAACAGCATAAAAAGTTTTTTCGGACCCGTACATCCCATACTCCAAGTGGACTTGAACACAGCAAAACGGCCAAATCTACCGCATATCCGGGAACCCAAGTGGACAGGAACGCGATCAAAGCTAAAACTCCGCTAAAAAGGCACCAACTAAAAAGATATAAACAACACTATTCTCGATCCGAGGAAAAAGGAACACCCACCTAGTAACACTACCTGCAACTATCCCTCAATTAAGAAACAAAGTTCAAGCCCTCTAATACCACAAAAAGACCAAAGAACCACGGCTACTACTCTTCCCTGCACATCGCACCTTATTACATATGAGTAAACGTGACTCCACAAAAATCGGAGGAAAAAATAACTCAACCACATTCAAAGACCTATAACCAGACCTATGGGTCACCTAGAACCCCAACTAAAAATTCTACAGGAACCCACAGATGTCCACTCTATCCTCTACCTTTCCTGGACCCACAGAACCTCACCTTCGGGTATTCCCAACCCCAAACCCCCTACCAGAGCAGACCGCTCCCAACGCTAACACACAAGTCAATGGTGACACAAAGGTCAAACACACACTTTTTACAGGAGGATCTATCATACTTCTACAAATCACAGGAACTCCACGTATGGCTCATCTTGACCCCTAGGACTTCTAGTCTTACTTAAAATTCACCTGGCACCTCTCGGACACCCACAACCCAAACAGCACCCCAAAAGCAAAGTGTCTACTTCTCCTATACAAATTCCCCATTGGAATCAACGACGGAGGCCTTTCCATCACATAACAGACTACTAGACGCCTCTCCCCAAAAGCCAAGCGATCTCATTGGACAAGCCACGGTCGTTCCTCTCACATGAACACCGCATGCACACCTCATGCACCAATCGGATTCGACACCTGGCAAAACCACACCCCCCTCATTTCCTATAAAAGAGGAGCTTCCCTCAGCCTCAGTACCACTCTGCCTGAACATCTTTTGAAGACACTTCACCTGGAGAAGACACAAGCTGGACCTCTACCAAAGAACTGCACCCAAGATGACTACTCCAACTGAAAGACCAGACCCCAGCTCCATGCTACACCATGGATACACCTCACCTGGACCAAGCCACCAGCTGGTACTCCACACTCCCCACGAATATCCTTCTACTCCCTTTTGAACAAAAGGCCCCTAAATAGCTTCATGCTACACCCTGAATCTGGACCACTCCGAGCCGCTTTTAAATCCTTGCGATTCCTCCCCTAAATCTAGGTACTCCTACATCACGGAACCCACCTCCCAGAGAATCAACGCCCTTTTTGGCCTTTTTTCAACGGACCTTCATAGACCTCCAAGACCGTCGAGCCTCAACTACACATATACCTACACACACACCCCATTTTCCCTGGTCCAAAATACGGCTTTTTTTACCGTACTACGACCAAGTGCACCTATTTTTGCACCTTTCTTTTCTCCTCCCTGCCACCTGATGAAGCCGAGCAAGGCAGAAACGCGTCGTGGCTGGGCTACCCCTAGATCCGTTGTGATGCTGTAAGGAAGGCAGATTCCACACGGACTTCGGGGGTATCTCCTTTTGGCTACCTATTTTCATTTGTACTTTTCTCTTACCCTTATTTTGAGTTTTACACAGGGACACACTACTACGGATGATCTACGAGACAACAAGGACCCCGGGCACTCTGATGGCAACCCAGACCCCCTACTCCACCTACAAACCGGGCCCAAAAAATTTCGACGGGGCATAGATAATCACTTAGACCCTCTACACCTTTTAAGAAGAGACGCTCAGAGGGGCCAGCCGAAAAAAGTTTCGACTGGCAACCTAGTCTCATTGTAGGAACGTCGACTTCGCCTAACATAACGTCTTTTTTTCAGGCTTCAACAAATGGCACAACAGGCTCCCACCACTACAACCCCGACCACACAGGACAACCCGGCCTCACAAACCCAAGACCAACCGGAACCGAGAACAAAGAAACCCTTCTAAAAAAGCGGCCAAACCCCCACCATACCAGAGGACCCAGAGACCCGGTCATACCCTCATAAGGTTGACATAGGGAAGGGCTCCTTTTGGGCAACACAAACCCTCCTAACCTTCCCCCACATCATACCCTGACCAGGGTGATTGAGGGAACGGAGCAGAGGCAGAGTGTTAAGGTGGCCTCTGCATTTTCATCTCCATCCCATACCCAGACCTGGGTGGTATGGAATGATAATCAGCAGGAACAGGTTATAACTCCACAACCGTCTATCTCCACATACTCTTCCCAGTCAACACCATCATTCATGGTATTGCTGGACGGAACCATTGGATGACATCCCCAGCAGGCAACCAAACCCACAGCCAATCCAACATGATGGGGATCCAGAACCTTCTAGACACCTAGCCCCTCGAGAAGGACATGCCTCAAACCTACCAAACAGGTCACCTCTTCAAACAGAATACCACCACCGCTCACCACACCATAGGATGGAGAGATAGGACGTGGACACCCCAGAGGACGGTCCCCCACATAGGACCAGAGGGCACCAGTACCGAACCACCTTTATGAGCACTTAGACTCTGCGGGGAACTCAAAGAACACCAACTTCCTTCACCACAACAGAAGCTATCCATTCCTGGACCCTGACTCCGTGCTTTGTCCCCCTCCAGAAACTCCACGGACCGGATTAACCCACCCACTCCATCAAAACAGCAAACCCAGCCAAAAGGCGAAGCTCTCACCAATCCAGTGGAGAGATAGGACGTGGACACCCCAGAGGACGGTCCCCCACACAGGACCAGAGGGCCCCAAAACCAAACCACCTTTACGAACACTAAAGACGCTGCAGGAAAATCCAAAAACACCATAAACTTCCTACAACCCAACAATAGCTATCGATTTGTGGACCCTGACCCCGTGCTCTGTCCCCCTCCAGAAACCCCACGGACCGGATCAACCCACCTGCTCCATCCAGCAGCAAAACACAGCGAAAGGCGAAGCCCTCACCGATCCAGTACCGCAGGGTTAATGCCTCCACAGGTGGAACAATACCACAGCAAAATATAAGAAACCGTTTGGAACACCAGACCCTAACCACTACCACTCTGAAAAAAACGGGACAACCTGGTCTCATCAACCCAAGACCCACAAGAACCAATGTTAAAGGAACTCTCCCAAGATAGAGGCCCAACCCTACCACACCCGATGGCCCACTTCCACCATACAACTCACCAAGCTACCGGGTGGTAACCCACATCCAGAAGAGACTACGGCCAAAATAACTACTCCCTCTTCACACACCGATCCTGGCCTCCCAAAGACCACAACAAAGGAACCAAAGAATCTCTCCGGGACCCACGGACGGACCTCCCAAACCCCTCAAGGACCAACACCACTTCCCACGGGAACCGATGTCAAAAGAACTCTCCCTAGTAGCGGATCAACCCCACCATACCTGATGGCCTACCCCCACCATACAACTCACCCAGCTTCCGAGTGGCTACTCGCATCCCCCCAAAAAATGATGTCTCAAATCCAAAAAACTACTCCCTCTCCACACCCCCATCCTGGCATTCAGAAGGAACAAAAATCTTAAGGATTCCTTAATCAACAGCCACTTCCAAAAATAACAACCACAACGAAGAACTCAAAAAATACAACCGAGACTCACGAACCTAGGATGGACCTCCCAAAAATAACCCTCCAGGACCAACACCACTACCACGGGCTGGACCACCACTGAGGCTTCCAGTACAGCGGAGGAACATCTGGACATACACTGCACCTGCACCTTACACACCCCACATCCCATACAAAAAACAGGGGGTCATTAAGACCACAAAAACAGACTTCCAATAGCACCATAGAGTTACCATGACCATGGACTCTCAATATAACTTTCCTGTAGCTACTTTACTAGCACCATAGAGTTACCATGACCATGGACTCTCAATAATACTTTCCTTGAGCCACTTTACTAAACACTATAGAGTTACCGTGACCACGGACTCTCAAAAAAAAAAAAAAAAAAAAAAAAAAAAAAAAAAAAAAAAAAAAAAAATCTATATGATTTTTTCTTTTTTCTTTTTTCTTTCTGGAAGTAAGGGTTACCATGACCATGGACCCTTGACGGAAAGAAACAATAAAATAGAACACAAATAGACCAAATTTAAACAAAAAAAACCTTCACCAACCTACCATCCTTCTAAAATATTTTTTGGAGACACCCACCAGCACCCCCAACGGACGAGAACCTTTTTTCTCCAACTACTCTGGGGACCCCGACCTTGGCGACTCCCCCGCAGCGATTACACCCTAAGCAATTAGGCCCTTCCATACACCAAGCAAGAAGACAGGAGGATATGGATAGACCGGACTCCTTCGGGACCTCTCGGGGTTCTGTTGGCAGACCAATCGGCTCAACCCTCCCAGCCCCTTTACACACGGGAGACTCACGTAACGCGCTGGACGACTATCTACCCCAGTTTAGAATTGGATTGGCAGTATGTCCAGTAGCGCATGGGTGGTCCTAGCGGGTTGGGGCAGTTAAGTCCTCGAAAAGAGGGGCTTTTGGGTCAGGCGCTGCGGCTGGAGGACTCGCATTGGCCGTGTAATCCCTGGGGTGCCCAGATAATGTCTGGCGGAGAATTGGATCCCACGGAATAATTCCCCTGGGAGGATCCCTTACCCCGCCGTACTTAGCCTGGACAACCGATCCACTTGTTTGACCTGGACTACGAACAAATTCACTGTCTAGGGAGGATATACCTCTGGAAACGTTACGATCCTGGAAGGGAGTAACTTCACTGGTCACTATCACCCAAAACCACTGAATCACTTACGACTGAGATGGTGGGGATGGAAACACCCAATTAACTTCTACTACTGCCGGACGTTTCATACGTAAGCCAGAGAGGGTTTGCCGGTTCCTAAACCCTCCATACACCTACCGAAACACAGGACGAAACTCCAAGGGTAGTTTAAAGACTGACCACTTGACAGGGACACATGGCAACCGACTGAGGTCCGGACCTGCATAAGGTACGCAACTCGATGGTTTTGCCTGATCCTACGCCGAGTATACCCATACAGACCAGCTGGATTTGACTAGACATGGGTTAATTTGGAATTAGGATCCTGGAAGGGAATAACTCCTAATTACACACATGATTGAAAACATCCAGGACCAAAGACTGACGAACACTGAAGTAAATACATAGACAACATGGAGCTAAAAAAAAAAAAAAAAAAAAAAAAAAAAAAAAAAAAAAAAAAAAAAAGAAGGATCCGAAAGAGAGTAAACTCCTAAGTTGCACTATGCTTTCCACTTCCGTTGACATAGCGGACCAAGACATCATGACCATACCACTCGACATGGACACATGGCAACCAACCGAGGACCGGACCTGCATAAGGTACGCAACTCAAGGGTTTTGCCTGATCCTAAGTTGAGTTGACAGACTTACCTAAACCATTCTGAAATACTATACCTAGCCTTAACCCTAAACCTAACTCTAACCTTAACCACTCTAAAAAACCCTTACCTAACCCTAACCCTAACCCTAACCCTAAACCCTAACCCTAACCCTAACCCTAACCCTAACCTTAACCCTAACCCTTACCTAAACCTAACCTTAACCATTCTAAAAAACTATACCTTACCCTAACCTTAACCCTAACCTTAACCACTCTTAAAACTATACCTAAACCTAAAACCTACTGACAGACAGTCTTTTAACCCAACCAACGGGTTAATCTACAAGTGGGCAACCATGGGGCCTACTACTTTGGCCGGCCGCGCCCGGACCCACCCGGACCGCGCGCACATGTGTGGAGTGCACACCCCTCCCTTCCCCCCCTTCGGCTTCCACGTGTCAGAGATGGAAGTGGATCAACCGACTCAAAACTAGACAACCAAACACTTGCCAGTCACCGCTGCATTGCCTGACGGGGGGTCTGGACGCGGCAAGCCAAGGAAATTTTTATCCCTTTAAATTAACCGGGATCATCCCAAATCAGGCCTTTTCTAGGGGTGTTGATTCTACACCCAGTATACCTCTCTGGGAAATGGTTTGATGGTGAACAGGTTAAAAATAATCATTAGATTTAATACAACCTAAAATAGCTCTTACAAACCTCTGAAGGACATCACTCCTGAGACCTCCACCAACACACACTTCTACTCCTGAGAAACAACTAGAACGATGAAGAAATCAAGACCCACCTACTCCAAGCCTTCTCAACCAAGATTTTTTCATCAAAAGACCAAGAACTCATCAAAAGACCAAGAACTCTACAACCAGCCCCTGACCTTCAGATATACATCACCTCCTCTATTTTTTTTCAACTAAGAGGCAACATCCACCCTTCTTTTTTCACCAAAGAACAAAACATCATCACCCTGACACGGTGGAAACAGACTCCTACCCTCCCACAGAAACCCTGACGAACGTATTTCCAACTTAGGAGCAAAAAGAAACAAAATTATAAAATAGGTCCACCCCACTCACACCTCTGCACCATACACAAACACCCAGGTAAGACCCCCACCCATAGGAGACCCACCCACACTACAAGCCTCAACCAGGAATGCCTGTCAACTGTACATCACAGGTACATACATGGGACAACCAAAAAGGAACCACCTAAAAACCACCCATCTGGATCAAAAACCTCTCTCACACAAGTAAACACCCATATTCAACACTGGACCCCCCCCCCCCAGGGAAGTATCCCCCACAGGACAGGTTGCATCAACTCCGGAGGACACACATCACTGGAAACAGCATAAAAAGTTTTTTCGGACCCGTACATCCCATACTCCAAGTGGACTTGAACACAGCAAAACGGCCAAATCTACCGCATATCCGGGAACCCAAGTGGACAGGAACGCGATCAAAGCTAAAACTCCGCTAAAAAGGCACCAACTAAAAAGATATAAACAACACTATTCTCGATCCGAGGAAAAAGGAACACCCACCTAGTAACACTACCTGCAACTATCCCTCAATTAAGAAACAAAGTTCAAGCCCTCTAATACCACAAAAAGACCAAAGAACCACGGCTACTACTCTTCCCTGCACATCGCACCTTATTACATATGAGTAAACGTGACTCCACAAAAATCGGAGGAAAAAATAACTCAACCACATTCAAAGACCTATAACCAGACCTATGGGTCACCTAGAACCCCAACTAAAAATTCTACAGGAACCCACAGATGTCCACTCTATCCTCTACCTTTCCTGGACCCACAGAACCTCACCTTCGGGTATTCCCAACCCCAAACCCCCTACCAGAGCAGACCGCTCCCAACGCTAACACACAAGTCAATGGTGACACAAAGGTCAAACACACACTTTTTACAGGAGGATCTATCATACTTCTACAAATCACAGGAACTCCACGTATGGCTCATCTTGACCCCTAGGACTTCTAGTCTTACTTAAAATTCACCTGGCACCTCTCGGACACCCACAACCCAAACAGCACCCCAAAAGCAAAGTGTCTACTTCTCCTATACAAATTCCCCATTGGAATCAACGACGGAGGCCTTTCCATCACATAACAGACTACTAGACGCCTCTCCCCAAAAGCCAAGCGATCTCATTGGACAAGCCACGGTCGTTCCTCTCACATGAACACCGCATGCACACCTCATGCACCAATCGGATTCGACACCTGGCAAAACCACACCCCCCTCATTTCCTATAAAAGAGGAGCTTCCCTCAGCCTCAGTACCACTCTGCCTGAACATCTTTTGAAGACACTTCACCTGGAGAAGACACAAGCTGGACCTCTACCAAAGAACTGCACCCAAGATGACTACTCCAACTGAAAGACCAGACCCCAGCTCCATGCTACACCATGGATACACCTCACCTGGACCAAGCCACCAGCTGGTACTCCACACTCCCCACGAATATCCTTCTACTCCCTTTTGAACAAAAGGCCCCTAAATAGCTTCATGCTACACCCTGAATCTGGACCACTCCGAGCCGCTTTTAAATCCTTGCGATTCCTCCCCTAAATCTAGGTACTCCTACATCACGGAACCCACCTCCCAGAGAATCAACGCCCTTTTTGGCCTTTTTTCAACGGACCTTCATAGACCTCCAAGACCGTCGAGCCTCAACTACACATATACCTACACACACACCCCATTTTCCCTGGTCCAAAATACGGCTTTTTTTACCGTACTACGACCAAGTGCACCTATTTTTGCACCTTTCTTTTCTCCTCCCTGCCACCTGATGAAGCCGAGCAAGGCAGAAACGCGTCGTGGCTGGGCTACCCCTAGATCCGTTGTGATGCTGTAAGGAAGGCAGATTCCACACGGACTTCGGGGGTATCTCCTTTTGGCTACCTATTTTCATTTGTACTTTTCTCTTACCCTTATTTTGAGTTTTACACAGGGACACACTACTACGGATGATCTACGAGACAACAAGGACCCCGGGCACTCTGATGGCAACCCAGACCCCCTACTCCACCTACAAACCGGGCCCAAAAAATTTCGACGGGGCATAGATAATCACTTAGACCCTCTACACCTTTTAAGAAGAGACGCTCAGAGGGGCCAGCCGAAAAAAGTTTCGACTGGCAACCTAGTCTCATTGTAGGAACGTCGACTTCGCCTAACATAACGTCTTTTTTTCAGGCTTCAACAAATGGCACAACAGGCTCCCACCACTACAACCCCGACCACACAGGACAACCCGGCCTCACAAACCCAAGACCAACCGGAACCGAGAACAAAGAAACCCTTCTAAAAAAGCGGCCAAACCCCCACCATACCAGAGGACCCAGAGACCCGGTCATACCCTCATAAGGTTGACATAGGGAAGGGCTCCTTTTGGGCAACACAAACCCTCCTAACCTTCCCCCACATCATACCCTGACCAGGGTGATTGAGGGAACGGAGCAGAGGCAGAGTGTTAAGGTGGCCTCTGCATTTTCATCTCCATCCCATACCCAGACCTGGGTGGTATGGAATGATAATCAGCAGGAACAGGTTATAACTCCACAACCGTCTATCTCCACATACTCTTCCCAGTCAACACCATCATTCATGGTATTGCTGGACGGAACCATTGGATGACATCCCCAGCAGGCAACCAAACCCACAGCCAATCCAACATGATGGGGATCCAGAACCTTCTAGACACCTAGCCCCTCGAGAAGGACATGCCTCAAACCTACCAAACAGGTCACCTCTTCAAACAGAATACCACCACCGCTCACCACACCATAGGATGGAGAGATAGGACGTGGACACCCCAGAGGACGGTCCCCCACATAGGACCAGAGGGCACCAGTACCGAACCACCTTTATGAGCACTTAGACTCTGCGGGGAACTCAAAGAACACCAACTTCCTTCACCACAACAGAAGCTATCCATTCCTGGACCCTGACTCCGTGCTTTGTCCCCCTCCAGAAACTCCACGGACCGGATTAACCCACCCACTCCATCAAAACAGCAAACCCAGCCAAAAGGCGAAGCTCTCACCAATCCAGTGGAGAGATAGGACGTGGACACCCCAGAGGACGGTCCCCCACACAGGACCAGAGGGCCCCAAAACCAAACCACCTTTACGAACACTAAAGACGCTGCAGGAAAATCCAAAAACACCATAAACTTCCTACAACCCAACAATAGCTATCGATTTGTGGACCCTGACCCCGTGCTCTGTCCCCCTCCAGAAACCCCACGGACCGGATCAACCCACCTGCTCCATCCAGCAGCAAAACACAGCGAAAGGCGAAGCCCTCACCGATCCAGTACCGCAGGGTTAATGCCTCCACAGGTGGAACAATACCACAGCAAAATATAAGAAACCGTTTGGAACACCAGACCCTAACCACTACCACTCTGAAAAAAACGGGACAACCTGGTCTCATCAACCCAAGACCCACAAGAACCAATGTTAAAGGAACTCTCCCAAGATAGAGGCCCAACCCTACCACACCCGATGGCCCACTTCCACCATACAACTCACCAAGCTACCGGGTGGTAACCCACATCCAGAAGAGACTACGGCCAAAATAACTACTCCCTCTTCACACACCGATCCTGGCCTCCCAAAGACCACAACAAAGGAACCAAAGAATCTCTCCGGGACCCACGGACGGACCTCCCAAACCCCTCAAGGACCAACACCACTTCCCACGGGAACCGATGTCAAAAGAACTCTCCCTAGTAGCGGATCAACCCCACCATACCTGATGGCCTACCCCCACCATACAACTCACCCAGCTTCCGAGTGGCTACTCGCATCCCCCCAAAAAATGATGTCTCAAATCCAAAAAACTACTCCCTCTCCACACCCCCATCCTGGCATTCAGAAGGAACAAAAATCTTAAGGATTCCTTAATCAACAGCCACTTCCAAAAATAACAACCACAACGAAGAACTCAAAAAATACAACCGAGACTCACGAACCTAGGATGGACCTCCCAAAAATAACCCTCCAGGACCAACACCACTACCACGGGCTGGACCACCACTGAGGCTTCCAGTACAGCGGAGGAACATCTGGACATACACTGCACCTGCACCTTACACACCCCACATCCCATACAAAAAACAGGGGGTCATTAAGACCACAAAAACAGACTTCCAATAGCACCATAGAGTTACCATGACCATGGACTCTCAATATAACTTTCCTGTAGCTACTTTACTAGCACCATAGAGTTACCATGACCATGGACTCTCAATAATACTTTCCTTGAGCCACTTTACTAAACACTATAGAGTTACCGTGACCACGGACTCTCAAAAAAAAAAAAAAAAAAAAAAAAAAAAAAAAAAAAAAAAAAAAAAAAAAAAAAAATCTATATGATTTTTTCTTTTTTCTTTTTTCTTTCTGGAAGTAAGGGTTACCATGACCATGGACCCTTGACGGAAAGAAACAATAAAATAGAACACAAATAGACCAAATTTAAACAAAAAAAACCTTCACCAACCTACCATCCTTCTAAAATATTTTTTGGAGACACCCACCAGCACCCCCAACGGACGAGAACCTTTTTTCTCCAACTACTCTGGGGACCCCGACCTTGGCGACTCCCCCGCAGCGATTACACCCTAAGCAATTAGGCCCTTCCATACACCAAGCAAGAAGACAGGAGGATATGGATAGACCGGACTCCTTCGGGACCTCTCGGGGTTCTGTTGGCAGACCAATCGGCTCAACCCTCCCAGCCCCTTTACACACGGGAGACTCACGTAACGCGCTGGACGACTATCTACCCCAGTTTAGAATTGGATTGGCAGTATGTCCAGTAGCGCATGGGTGGTCCTAGCGGGTTGGGGCAGTTAAGTCCTCGAAAAGAGGGGCTTTTGGGTCAGGCGCTGCGGCTGGAGGACTCGCATTGGCCGTGTAATCCCTGGGGTGCCCAGATAATGTCTGGCGGAGAATTGGATCCCACGGAATAATTCCCCTGGGAGGATCCCTTACCCCGCCGTACTTAGCCTGGACAACCGATCCACTTGTTTGACCTGGACTACGAACAAATTCACTGTCTAGGGAGGATATACCTCTGGAAACGTTACGATCCTGGAAGGGAGTAACTTCACTGGTCACTATCACCCAAAACCACTCCTGGAAGGGAGTAACTTCACTGGTCACTATCACCCAAAACCACTGAATCACTTACGACTGAGATGGTGGGGATGGAAACACCCAATTAACTTCTACTACTGCCGGACGTTTCAT
Source organism: Oncorhynchus mykiss (assembly GCF_057628025.1). NCBI lineage: Eukaryota > Metazoa > Chordata > Actinopteri > Salmoniformes > Salmonidae > Oncorhynchus > Oncorhynchus mykiss. Next base: position 17,548 of record NW_028322108.1, read on the forward strand.
ACGTAAGCCAGAGAGGGTTTGCCGGTTCCTAAACCCTCCATACACCTACCGAAACACAGGACGAAACTCCAAGGGTAGTTTAAAGACTGACCACTTGACAGGGACACATGGCAACCGACTGAGGTCCGGACCTGCATAAGGTACGCAACTCGATGGTTTTGCCTGATCCTACGCCGAGTATACCCATACAGACCAGCTGGATTTGACTAGACATGGGTTAATTTGGAATTAGGATCCTGGAAGGGAATAACTCCTAATTACACACATGATTGAAAACATCCAGGACCAAAGACTGACGAACACTGAAGTAAATACATAGACAACATGGAGCTAAAAAAAAGAAGGATCCGAAAGAGAGTAAACTCCTAAGTTGCACTATGCTTTCCACTTCCGTTGACATAGCGGACCAAGACATCATGACCATACCACTCGACATGGACACATGGCAACCAACCGAGGACCGGACCTGCATAAGGTACGCAACTCAAGGGTTTTGCCTGATCCTAAGTTGAGTTGACAGACTTACCTAAACCATTCTGAAATACTATACCTAGCCTTAACCCTAAACCTAACTCTAACCTTAACCACTCTAAAAAACCCTTACCTAACCCTAACCCTAACCCTAAACCCTAACCCTAACCCTAACCCTAACCCTAACCTTAACCCTAACCCTTACCTAAACCTAACCTTAACCATTCTAAAAAACTATACCTTACCCTAACCTTAACCCTAACCTTAACCACTCTTAAAACTATACCTAAACCTAAAACCTACTGACAGACAGTCTTTTAACCCAACCAACGGGTTAATCTACAAGTGGGCAACCATGGGGCCTACTACTTTGGCCGGCCGCGCCCGGACCCACCCGGACCGCGCGCACATGTGTGGAGTGCACACCCCTCCCTTCCCCCCCTTCGGCTTCCACGTGTCAGAGATGGAAGTGGATCAACCGACTCAAAACTAGACAACCAAACACTTGCCAGTCACCGCTGCATTGCCTGACGGGGGGTCTGGACGCAGCAAGCCAAGGAAATTTTTATCCCTTTAAATTAACCGGGATCATCCCAAATCAGGCCTTTTCTAGGGGTGTTGATTCTACACCCAGTATACCTCTCTGGGAAATGGTTTGATGGTGAACAGGTTAAAAATAATCATTAGATTTAATACAACCTAAAATAGCTCTTACAAACCTCTGAAGGACATCACTCCTGAGACCTCCACCAACACACACTTCTACTCCTGAGAAACAACTAGAACGATGAAGAAATCAAGACCCACCTACTCCAAGCCTTCTCAACCAAGATTTTTTCATCAAAAGACCAAGAACTCATCAAAAGACCAAGAACTCTACAACCAGCCCCTGACCTTCAGATATACATCACCTCCTCTATTTTTTTTCAACTAAGAGGCAACATCCACCCTTCTTTTTTCACCAAAGAACAAAACATCATCACCCTGACACGGTGGAAACAGACTCCTACCCTCCCACAGAAACCCTGACGAACGTATTTCCAACTTAAGAGCAAAAAGAAACAAAATTATAAAATAGGTCCACCCCACTCACACCTCTGCACCATACACAAACACCCAGGTAAGACCCCCACCCATAGGAGACCCACCCACACTACAAGCCTCAACCAGGAATGCCTGTCAACTGTACATCACAGGTACATACATGGGACAACCAAAAAGGAACCACCTAAAAACCACCCATCTGGATCAAAAACCTCTCTCACACAAGTAAACACCCATATTCAACACTGGACCCCCCCCCCCAGGGAAGTATCCCCCACAGGACAGGTTGCATCAACTCCGGAGGACACACATCACTGGAAACAGCATAAAAAGTTTTTTCGGACCCGTACATCCCATACTCCAAGTGGACTTGAACACAGCAAAACGGCCAAATCTACCGCATATCCGGGAACCCAAGTGGACAGGAACGCGATCAAAGCTAAAACTCCGCTAAAAAGGCACCAACTAAAAAGATATAAACAACACTATTCTCGATCCGAGGAAAAAGGAACACCCACCTAGTAACACTACCTGCAACTATCCCTCAATTAAGAAACAAAGTTCAAGCCCTCTAATACCACAAAAAGACCAAAGAACCACGGCTACTACTCTTCCCTGCACATCGCACCTTATTACATATGAGTAAACGTGACTCCACAAAAATCGGAGGAAAAAATAACTCAACCACATTCAAAGACCTATAACCAGACCTATAGGTCACCTAGAACCCCAACTAAAAATTCTACAGGAACCCACAGATGTCCACTCTATCCTCTACCTTTCCTGGACCCACAGAACCTCACCTTCGGGTATTCCCAACCCCAAACCCCCTACCAGAGCAGACCGCTCCCAACGCTAACACACAAGTCAATGGTGACACAAAGGTCAAACACACACTTTTTACAGGAGGATCTATCATACTTCTACAAATCACAGGAACTCCACGTATGGCTCCTCTTGACCCCTAGGACTTCTAGTCTTACTTAAAATTCACCTGGCACCTCTCGGACACCCACAACCCAAACAGCACCCCAAAAGCAAAGTGTCTACTTCTCCTATACAAATTCCCCATTGGAATCAACGACGGAGGCCTTTCCATCACATAACAGACTACTAGACGCCTCTCCCCAAAAGCCAAGCGATCTCATTGGACAAGCCACGGTCGTTTCTCTCACATGAACACCGCATGCACACCTCATGCACCAATCGGATTCGACACCTGGCAAAACCACACCCCCCTCATTTCCTATAAAAGAGGAGCTTCCCTCAGCCTCAGTACCACTCTGCCTGAACATCTTTTGAAGACACTTCACCTGGAGAAGACACAAGCTGGACCTCTACCAAAGAACTGCACCCAAGATGACTACTCCAACTGAAAGACCAGACCCCAGCTCCATGCTACACCATGGATACACCTCACCTGGACCAAGCCACCAGCTGGTACTCCACACTCCCCACGAATATCCTTCTACTCCCTTTGGAACAAAAGGCCCCTAAATAGCTTCATGCTACACCCTGAATCTGGACCACTCCGAGCCGCTTTTAAATCCTTGCGATTCCTCCCCTAAATCTAGGTACTCCTACATCACGGAACCCACCTCCCAGAGAATCAACGCCCTTTTTGGCCTTTTTTCAACGGACCTTCATAGACCTCCAAGACCGTCGAGCCTCAACTACACATATACCTACACACACACCCCATTTTCCCTGGTCCAAAATACGGCTTTTTTTACCGTACTACGACCAAGTGCACCTATTTTTGCACCTTTCTTTTCTCCTCCCTGCCACCTGATGAAGCCGAGCAAGGCAGAAACGCGTCGTGGCTGGGCTACCCCTAGATCCGTTGTGATGCTGTAAGGAAGGCAGATTCCACACGGACTTCGGGGGTATCTCCTTTTGGCTACCTATTTTCATTTGTACTTTTCTCTTACCCTTATTTTGAGTTTTACACAGGGACACACTACAACGGATGATCTACGAGACAACAAGGACCCCGGGCACTCTGATGGCAACCCAGACCCCCTACTCCACCTACAAACCGGGCCCAAAAAATTTCGACGGGGCATAGATAATCACTTAGACCCTCTACACCTTTTAAGAAGAGACGCTCAGAGGGGCCAGCCGAAAAAAGTTTCGACTGGCAACCTAGTCTCATTGTAGGAACGTCGACTTCGCCTAACATAACGTCTTTTTTTCAGGCTTCAACAAATGGCACAACAGGCTCCCACCACTACAACCCCGACCACACAGGACAACCCGGCCTCACAAACCCAAGACCAACCGGAACCGAGAACAAAGAAACCCTTCTAAAAAAGCGGCCAAACCCCCACCATACCAGAGGACCCAGAGACCCGGTCATACCCTCATAAGGTTGACATAGGGAAGGGCTCCTTTTGGGCAACACAAACCCTCCTAACCTTCCCCCACATCATACCCTGACCAGGGTGATTGAGGGAACGGAGCAGAGGCAGAGTGTTAAGGTGGCCTCTGCATTTTCATCTCCATCCCATACCCAGACCTGGGTGGTATGGAATGATAATCAGCAGGAACAGGTTATAACTCCACAACCGTCTATCTCCACATACTCTTCCCAGTCAACACCATCATTCATGGTATTGCTGGACGGAACCATTGGATGACATCCCCAGCAGGCAACCAAACCCACAGCCAATCCAACATGATGGGGATCCAGAACCTTCTAGACACCTAGCCCCTCGAGAAGGACATGCCTCAAACCTACCAAACAGGTCACCTCTTCAAACAGAATACCACCACCGCTCACCACACCATAGGATGGAGAGATAGGACGTGGACACCCCAGAGGACGGTCCCCCACATAGGACCAGAGGGCACCAGTACCGAACCACCTTTATGAGCACTTAGACTCTGCGGGGAACTCAAAGAACACCAACTTCCTTCACCACAACAGAAGCTATCCATTCCTGGACCCTGACTCCGTGCTTTGTCCCCCTCCAGAAACTCCACGGACCGGATTAACCCACCCACTCCATCAAAACAGCAAACCCAGCCAAAAGGCGAAGCTCTCACCAATCCAGTGGAGAGATAGGACGTGGACACCCCAGAGGACGGTCCCCCACACAGGACCAGAGGGCCCCAAAACCAAACCACCTTTACGAACACTAAAGACGCTGCAGGAAAATCCAAAAACACCATAAACTTCCTACAACCCAACAATAGCTATCGATTTGTGGACCCTGACCCCGTGCTCTGTCCCCCTCCAGAAACCCCACGGACCGGATCAACCCACCTGCTCCATCCAGCAGCAAAACACAGCGAAAGGCGAAGCCCTCACCGATCCAGTACCGCAGGGTTAATGCCTCCACAGGTGGAACAATACCACAGCAAAATATAAGAAACCGTTTGGAACACCAGACCCTAACCACTACCACTCTGAAAAAAACGGGACAACCTGGTCTCACCAACCCAAGACCCACAAGAACCAATGTTAAAGGAACTCTCCCAAGATAGAGGCCCAACCCTACCACACCCGATGGCCCACTTCCACCATACAACTCACCAAGCTACCGGGTGGTAACCCACATCCAGAAGAGACTACGGCCAAAATAACTACTCCCTCTTCACACACCGATCCTGGCCTCCCAAAGACCACAACAAAGGAACCAAAGAATCTCTCCGGGACCCACGGACGGACCTCCCAAACCCCTCAAGGACCAACACCACTTCCCACGGGAACCGATGTCAAAAGAACTCTCCCTAGTAGCGGATCAACCCCACCATACCTGATGGCCTACCCCCACCATACAACTCACCCAGCTTCCGAGTGGCTACTCGCATCCCCCCAAAAAATGATGTCTCAAATCCAAAAAACTACTCCCTCTCCACACCCCCATCCTGGCATTCAGAAGGAACAAAAATCTTAAGGATTCCTTAATCAACAGCCACTTCCAAAAATAACAACCACAACGAAGAACTCAAAAAATACAACCGAGACTCACGAACCTAGGATGGACCTCCCAAAAATAACCCTCCAGGACCAACACCACTACCACGGGCTGGACCACCACTGAGGCTTCCAGTACAGCGGAGGAACATCTGGACATACACTGCACCTGCACCTTACACACCCCACATCCCATACAAAAAACAGGGGGTCATTAAGACCACAAAAACAGACTTCCAATAGCACCATAGAGTTACCATGACCATGGACTCTCAATATAACTTTCCTGTAGCTACTTTACTAGCACCATAGAGTTACCATGACCATGGACTCTCAATAATACTTTCCTTGAGCCACTTTACTAAACACTATAGAGTTACCGTGACCACGGACTCTCAAAAAAAAAAAAAAAAAAAAAAAAAAAAAAAAAAAAAAAAAAAAAAAAAAATCTATATGATTTTTTCTTTTTTCTTTCTGGAAGTAAGGGTTACCATGACCATGGACCCTTGACGGAAAGAAACAATAAAATAGAACACAAATAGACCAAATTTAAACAAAAAAAACCTTCACCAACCTACCATCCTTCTAAAATATTTTTTGGAGACACCCACCAGCACCCCCAACGGACGAGAACCTTTTTTCTCCAACTACTCTGGGGACCCCGACCTTGGCGACTCCCCCGCAGCGATTACACCCTAAGCAATTAGGCCCTTCCATACACCAAGCAAGAAGACAGGAGGATATGGATAGACCGGACTCCTTCGGGACCTCTCGGGGTTCTGTTGGCAGACCAATCGGCTCAACCCTCCCAGCCCCTTTACACACGGGAGACTCACGTAACGCGCTGGACGACTATCTACCCCAGTTTAGAATTGGATTGGCAGTATGTCCAGTAGCGCATGGGTGGTCCTAGCGGGTTGGGGCAGTTAAGTCCTCGAAAAGAGGGGCTTTTGGGTCAGGCGCTGCGGCTGGAGGACTCGCATTGGCCGTGTAATCCCTGGGGTGCCCAGATAATGTCTGGCGGAGAATTGGATCCCACGGAATAATTCCCCTGGGAGGATCCCTTACCCCGCCGTACTTAGCCTGGACAACCGATCCACTTGTTTGACCTGGACTACGAACAAATTCACTGTCTAGGGAGGATATACCTCTGGAAACGTTACGATCCTGGAAGGGAGTAACTTCACTGGTCACTATCACCCAAAACCACTGAATCACTTACGACTGAGATGGTGGGGATGGAAACACCCAATTAACTTCTACTACTGCCGGACGTTTCATACGTAAGCCAGAGAGGGTTTGCCGGTTCCTAAACCCTCCATACACCTACCGAAACACAGGACGAAACTCCAAGGGTAGTTTAAAGACTGACCACTTGACAGGGACACATGGCAACCGACTGAGGTCCGGACCTGCATAAGGTACGCAACTCGATGGTTTTGCCTGATCCTACGCCGAGTATACCCATACAGACCAGCTGGATTTGACTAGACATGGGTTAATTTGGAATTAGGATCCTGGAAGGGAATAACTCCTAATTACACACATGATTGAAAACATCCAGGACCAAAGACTGACGAACACTGAAGTAAATACATAGACAACATGGAGCTAAAAAAAAGAAGGATCCGAAAGAGAGTAAACTCCTAAGTTGCACTATGCTTTCCACTTCCGTTGACATAGCGGACCAAGACATCATGACCATACCACTCGACATGGACACATGGCAACCAACCGAGGACCGGACCTGCATAAGGTACGCAACTCAAGGGTTTTGCCTGATCCTAAGTTGAGTTGACAGACTTACCTAAACCATTCTGAAATACTATACCTAGCCTTAACCCTAAACCTAACTCTAACCTTAACCACTCTAAAAAACCCTTACCTAACCCTAACCCTAACCCTAAACCCTAACCCTAACCCTAACCCTAACCCTAACCTTAACCCTAACCCTTACCTAAACCTAACCTTAACCATTCTAAAAAACTATACCTTACCCTAACCTTAACCCTAACC
>NW_028322108.1:27500-67684 GCF_057628025.1 Oncorhynchus mykiss
CTAACCCTAAACCCTAACCCTAACCCTAACCCTAACCCTAACCCTAACCCCTAACCCCTAACCCTAACCCTAACCCTAACCCTAACCCTAACCCTAAACCCTAACCCTAACCCTAACCCTAACCCTAACCCCTAACCCAACCCTAACCCTAACCCTAACCCCTAACCCTAACCCTAACCCTAACCCTAACCCTAACCCCTAACCCTAACCCTAACCCTAACCCTAACCCTAACCCCTAACCCCTAACCCCTAACCCTAACCCTAACCCTAACCCTAACCCCCTAACCCTAACCCTAACCCTAACCCTAACCCTAACCCTAACCCTAAACCCTAACCCTAACCCTAACCCTAACCCTAACCCTAACCCCTAACCCTAACCCTAACCCTAACCCTAACCCTAACCCTAACCCTAACCCCTAACCCTAACCCTAACCCTAACCCTAACCCTAACCCTAACCCTAACCCTTTCAAAAAAACCATATCTTACCCTAACCCCAAACCCTAACCTTAACCATTCTAAAACCTTACCTAACCCTAACCCTACAGACAGACAGTCCTTTAACCCAACCAACGGGTTAATCTACAAGTGGGCTACCATGGGGCCTACGACTTTGGCCGGCCGCGCCCGTACCCTCCGACCCGCGCGTATATGATGTGGAGTGCAACCCCTCCCTTCCCCCCTCCGGTTTCCACGTGTCAGAGATGGAAGTGGATCAACCGACTCAAAACTAGAAACCAAACACTTGGCGAGTCACCGCTGCGTTGCCGGATGTAGGTTATGGACGCAGTAAGCCAAGGAAATTTTATCCCTTACACTGACTGGGATCCTCCCTAATCCGGCCTTTTACAAGGGTTTTTTTTCCTCCACCCTTGTACCCTCTGGATTGGTTTGATGGTGAACAGGTTCAAAATTATCATTAGATTATATACCAACTAAAATAACCCTACTCTTCTCCTGACCCCTGGATGCACACCACCATTTTTTACAACCCAAAAGCATGTTTTATTGATGAACACTACACCCCCCGCCCCTTTTTTTCTCAACAAGAAGAATCCCCCCCCCCCACCCCCCCCCCCCCCCCCCCTTCAACAAAAGAAGACTCCTACTCAAAGATTCTACCTTTTTCTACTAAAGAGGATTTCTCTCAAAGACCCCCCCCCCCCCCTTTTTTTTCAACAAGAAGAATTCCCCCCCCCCCCCCCCTTCAACAAAAGAAGACCCCTACTCAAAGATTCTACCTTTTTTTACCAAAGAGGATTTTTCTCAAAGACCCCCCCCCCCCCTTCTTTTTCAACAAGAAGAATTCCCCCCCCCCCTTCAACAAAAGAAGACTCCTACTCAAAGATTTTACCTTTTTTCTACTAAAAGAGGATTTTTTACCCATCCTGACGACCGTATTTCCAACTTAGGAGCAAAATGATACAAATTACAATATAGGCCCACCACACTCACACCCCTGCACCATACACCCACATACCAAAAACCCAGGATAATACCAACATCCTACACCAGACCCTCCCCCAGGTAAGTATTCCCCCCTCCCCCCAGGTAAGTCTCTCCCCTACTGGAGTGGTCCCATCATCTTCGGAGGACAAACATCACTGGAAAAAGCCAAAAAAGTTTTTCTGGACCCGTACCTCCCATTCCCCAAGTGGACGTTAACTGGACAACACGGCCAAATCTACTATATACCCAGGATCCCAAATGGACGAAAACGCGATGGAAGCTATACTCCGCTAAAAAGCACCAACTAAAGAGGACAAGTTTAGCAACACTTCCCAGCTGGCCAAACTGAAACTACCCCCCAGAAATACTACCTACCACTACCCCTCAACAAAGAAACAAGGTTATAAGTTCCCCACACACCTGGAAATGACCAGAGTTCACGAACTTTACTTCAACTCTACATCGCTCCTTCCGCACTCTAACGCAAACTCCAAAAAGACGGAAAAAGATGTCCACCACTTTTGAAAGCCTACAGACAGACCTATGAGTCACCTAGAAACTCCACTATAGTCTCATCCGAATCCCACAGATGTCCACCCTACCCTCAACTCCTCCTGAAACTACAGAACCTCTTCTTGGGTTCCTTCTAGGCCCAAACCCTCAACAAGAGCAGACCGCTCCCGAAGCTAACACACAAGTCAATGGAGACACAGAGGTCAAACACTACTTTCTCAGAGGAGGATCTAATATACTTCTACTCATCACAGAAACTCCACGTTTTGCTCATCCTGACCCTTAAGACTTCTAGTCTTACCTAAAATCAACCTCACACCTCTGGGACCCCCACGTCCTATACAGCACCCCAAAAGCAAAGTTCCATCCTTCGCATTGGTTTCTATGACAAAGGCTCCCCTACACCTTACAGACGAACAGACGCCTCACTCAAACAAAGGGAAGATCTCATTGGACCAAACTCCAACAGGCCTTCACGTGCACACCGCATGCACACCTTGTGCCATCTCATGATTGGACCCTGGCCTAAACCACACCCCCAGTTTTTCACATAAAAAGAGGAGCACCCCTCAGTCTCAGCATCATTAGGGTCCACAGATCCCCAAAGAGCCTTCTACTGGATACAAGACTCAAGCTGGAAACCTGCAGAAGACCTCCTCTCCTCCTCTCCTCCACTGACCTACTGGATACAGACCCCAGCCCGGACTCTACCAAGACGAACCTCTCCCCCACAGATCTACTGGATAAAGACCCAAGCCTGCACTCTACCCAGACCACCTCTCCCCTCAAGGATCTACCGGACCCCAACTATATACCAACCCCTAAAGGGACACCTCACTGGGACCCAGACACCAGCTGATATTCTACACTCCCCACAAGCATCTCACCTGAACGACCGGACTCCTACGACTCGCCCTCCCCCCCCAAAAAAGATACCTCATCAGGACCCAAACACCAGCTGATACTCCCACAGACCTTCATAGACCTTCCAGACCACCGAGACTCTACCACTCACATACACCCACACACACCCTATTTTTTCCGGTCCATAATACGGCTTTTTTACCGCATTACGACCCAGTGCTCCTTTTTGCACTTTTTTTCCTCTCTGCCACCTGATGAAGCCGAGCAAGGCAGAAACGCGTCGTGGCTGGGTTTCCCCTAGATCTGTTGTGTAGCTGTAAAGAGGACAGGTCCCACACAGACTTCGGGGGTAACTCTTTTTGGCTACTCAATTTTCTTTGTACTTTTCTCTTTCCTTACTTTTAGTTTTCACATAGGTACACACCACACATGGCTGATCTACGGGACAACGCAGACTCTGGGGACTGCGAGGACTATTCAGACCCCCCACTCTACATCTAGACTAGCCCCACAATCGCGACGGGTCTTAATGATCTATACGGACTCTCGGAACAAATCCGCAAGATACGCACCAAGGGACCGGACGAAAACAGCTCCGACCGGCAGCCTGGGCTCATTATGGAAACGCCACATAATGAACATTTCTCCAAAGCTTCTACACAGCGGGGGAAACATCCCACACCAATGGACCTTCTCTCCCACCAGACAGCACCCCTCCACGGTCTCCATAGGACCAAAACCACCGGAGGACTACACCCCTACACCATTACATCAGGGGCACAAAGACACATCTCCTGATGCCATCCCCACCAGACCACCCCACTCTACATCCTACCTCATACCACCCCACTCCAGGACCTCCAGAAGATCCACCTCAGACCTTCCACCCAGAACCCCACCCCCCCTTCTGGAACTCCTACTCCCCCCTCCTACGGAACACCACCACCCCACAGCACCCCCAAGACTAACAAGCTGGCACTCTACGTCCCGGACCAAACCAGCAGACCAAAAGGGGCTCATCTACCCCACCCCAACCCACACCTTCAACCACATGGCTCCACAGGACCGGACCTCCTACACGCAGCACTACTCCTAAGGGGACAGGTAGCCCAGCAGATGAGAAAACCCCTAGGGACACTACCCCTAACCACCAGGTTAACCTGGTCTCACCAACCAACAACAAAGCGGAGGAACACCACACCACTGGGGCCCCACCTATCCCCCCCAACGCCTACTCTACAGCACGGTCACTCTCCAAGCTGATTAGAGCCAGACACCACATGGAGATGATCAGCTTTTACCTCTCGGACAACCAGCTACCTCCGGGCTACCTCCACCAGACCAGAACGCTTACGGCTACCTTCACACCATCAGGAGCATCTGACACCACCCTAGCGGCTCTCGCTACAGCATCTTCACTTTGGATCCAAACCAGCCACCAGATCCTAGAACAGCACTACAGGGAGGAACTATCCCACAAATACACCATACTCTACAACACTCCATCCTGCCCTGACTGGCAGGAAGCCTGGTATTTAGGGGTTACATGGGCCCAGAAACTCCTCAGCGAACCACTCCGGGACTACTTGTTACAGGACATCAGGGACTCACTCCCCAAATTCTACGGGAATTGGCCTACGAGAGACTACAGCCCATTCCAACTACCACTCACCCACTGCCAACCTCACAGTGAGGACGAGGGGGATACCACCCTACAGAGGGCACACACCAGCAGACCCTCTCCTTCTCCACGGACCCACGGATACCCCACATCGGGACGATACCCTCTGAAGGAAGATTCCACTTCCCCTCTCCCGGAATCATCTAACACCACCACTCCAGAGACAAATATTTCCCCTATCCAACAGAGAACTACAAGGACACCTCCCACAACAAGCCACTCACCTCTACCATACCAGGGTACCCAGAGACCTATCCATACCCTGACCAGGGTGGGTCCCTTCCGGTTAAAACAAAACCTGCTGAACCACCCCGAAATCCTAGCCCAAACAGGACTACAAGGGACCAGGCACAGGCAGCGAGTGCCCAGGTGGCTTCTGATCCTTCCGTGCCATCCCACACCCAAACCAGGGAGGAACGGCATGCTAAGCCACAGGAACGGAAGATTACCAAGCCACGAAAACGCCTGGCCAACGAATCACTACTCGGGGACCAGCACAATCCTCCACTCCAATCAAAGGGCATCAAAAAAATCATCAACGATTGGGCAGCTACGGACCACAACCTCCCCACCTTACTAAACACTACACCAGGAGACACCCACACCCGGGACCAAACAAAGGAAACCACCGGATCCTACCCATCATTACAACCTACAACTCACCCAGCCTCCGAATGACTACTATCATCCAGCAAAGACTCCAGCACAAACAACTACTCCCTCTCCACACACCCATCCTGGCCTCCAAACGGAACAAAAATCTCAAGGACTCCCTGGTCAGCAGCCACCTCACATTATAAACCAGAGGGACAAATTACTACTCCCGGGAACCTCCAGGCCCTATACCACCACCACGACTGGACCATTACTGAGGCCTTCAGTACAACGGAGGAACGACTGGACAGACACTGCACCTGCACCTTACACACCCCACATCCCATACAACAGATAGGGGGTCATTAAGACCACAAAAAACAGATCTTCAAATAGCACCATAGAGTTACCATGCCCATGGACTCTCAAGAAATACTTTCCTTTTTATCTAAAAAAAAAAAAAAAATAAAATAAAAAAAAATAAAAAAAAATATAGAACTATATATTTATATATAAGTATATCTTTTTTTTCCCCGCTTTCTTGAACTCAGGGTTACCATGACCATGGACCCTTTGATGCAAAGAAACTATAAAATAGAAATCTAAATATCTTTATGTTATTTACCAAGAACCCTCACCATCTCACCATCCTTCCAACTCTACCTCACTGAAGATACCCACCAGCACCCCCAACGGACGAGAACCTTTTTTCTCCAACTACTCTGGGGGCACGGCTTTGTCGACTCCCCCGCAGCGAGCAGACCCTAAGCAAACTAGGCCCGACCATACACCAAGCAAGAAGACCGGAGGAAATGGTAGCGACCGGACTCCTTCGGGACCCCTCTGGGGCCTGTTGGCAGACCTATCGGCTCAACCCTCCCAAGCCCCCTTACACACGGGAGACTCACGTAACGCGCTGGACCACTATCTACCCCAGATTAGATCTGGATTGGCAGTAGGTTCAGTAGCGCGTGTTTGGTCCTAGCGGGTTGGGATACCCAAAAGAGGGGCTTTTGGGTTATGCGCTGCGGCTGGAGGATCGCGTCTGCCGAATAACCCCTGGGGTGCCCAGATAATGTCTGGCGAGGTATCGGACCCCACAGAGGAAATTCCTACTGGGTACCCCCTACCCCGCCGCACTTAGCCTGGACAACCGAACCATTTTTTTACCTGGACTACGTACCAGTTCACTGTCTAGGGATGATATACCTCTGGAAACGTTACGATCCTGGAAGGGAGTAATTCCACTGGTCACTATTACCCAAAAACTCTGAATTACCTACAACTGAGATGGTGTGGATGGAAGCACCCAATTAACTTCTACTACTGCCGGACGTTTCATACGTAAGCCAGAGAAGGTTTGCCGGCTTCTAAACCCTCCATACACCGACCGTAACACAGGACGTGACTCCAGGGGCGGATGCATGACAACCGTATAGAGGGCTCGCCTTCTGGGTGTCTGTCTGCTCAAACCACTGGCGGTTATAGACTGACCACTTGACAGGGACACATGGCAACCGACTGAGGTCCGGACCTGCACAAGGTACGCAACTCGATGGTTTTGCCTGATCCTACGCCGAGTATACCCATACAGACCAGCTGGATTCGACTAGACATGGGTTGATTGGGAATTAGGATCCTGGAAGGGAATAACTCCCAATCATACACATGATTGAAAACATCCAGGACCAAAGACTGACGAACACTGAAGTGAATACATAGACAACATGGAGCTAAAAAAGAAGGATCCGAAAGAGAGTAAAACTCCTAGGTTGCACTATGCTTTCCACTTCCGTCGACACAGCGGACCCGGACATCATGACCATACTACTCGACATGGACACATGGCAACCAACCGAGAACCGGACCTGCATAAGGTACGCAACTCAAGGGCTTTGCCTGATCCTAAGTTGAGTTGACAGACCTACCTAAACTTAACCTCTTCTATACCTTACCCTAACCCTAACCCTAACCTTAACCATCCCAAAACCCATACCTAAACTTAACCCTAACCTTAACCCTTCTTTCAAAAAAACCATATCTTACCCTAACCCCAAACCCTAACCTTAACCATTCTAAAACCTTACCTAACCCTAACCCTACAGACAGACAGTCCTTTAACCCAACCAACGGGTTAATCTACAAGTGGGCTACCATGGGGCCTACGACTTTGGCCGGCCGCGCCCGTACCCTCCGACCCGCGCGTATATGATGTGGAGTGCAACCCCTCCCTTCCCCCCTCCGGTTTCCACGTGTCAGAGATGGAAGTGGATCAACCGACTCAAAACTAGAAACCAAACACTTGGCGAGTCACCGCTGCGTTGCCGGATGTAGGGTATGGACGCAGCAAGCCAAGGAAATTTTATCCCTTACACTGACTGGGATCCTCCCTAATCCGGCCTTTTACAAGGGTTTTTTTTCCTCCACCCTTGTACCCTCTGGATTGGTTTGATGGTGAACAGGTTCAAAATTATCATTAGATTATATACCAACTAAAATAACCCTACTCTTCTCCTGACCCCTGGATGCACACCACCATTTTTTACAACCCAAAAGCATGTTTTATTGATGAACACTACACCCCCCGCCCCTTTTTTTCTCAACAAGAAGAATCCCCCCCCCCCACCCCCCCCCCCCCCCCCCCTTCAACAAAAGAAGACTCCTACTCAAAGATTCTACCTTTTTCTACTAAAGAGGATTTCTCTCAAAGACCCCCCCCCCCCCCTTTTTTTTCAACAAGAAGAATTCCCCCCCCCCCCCCCCTTCAACAAAAGAAGACCCCTACTCAAAGATTCTACCTTTTTTTACCAAAGAGGATTTTTCTCAAAGACCCCCCCCCCCCCTTCTTTTTCAACAAGAAGAATTCCCCCCCCCCCTTCAACAAAAGAAGACTCCTACTCAAAGATTTTACCTTTTTTCTACTAAAAGAGGATTTTTTACCCATCCTGACGACCGTATTTCCAACTTAGGAGCAAAATGATACAAATTACAATATAGGCCCACCACACTCACACCCCTGCACCATACACCCACATACCAAAAACCCAGGATAATACCAACATCCTACACCAGACCCTCCCCCAGGTAAGTATTCCCCCCTCCCCCCAGGTAAGTCTCTCCCCTACTGGAGTGGTCCCATCATCTTCGGAGGACAAACATCACTGGAAAAAGCCAAAAAAGTTTTTCTGGACCCGTACCTCCCATTCCCCAAGTGGACGTTAACTGGACAACACGGCCAAATCTACTATATACCCAGGATCCCAAATGGACGAAAACGCGATGGAAGCTATACTCCGCTAAAAAGCACCAACTAAAGAGGACAAGTTTAGCAACACTTCCCAGCTGGCCAAACTGAAACTACCCCCCAGAAATACTACCTACCACTACCCCTCAACAAAGAAACAAGGTTATAAGTTCCCCACACACCTGGAAATGACCAGAGTTCACGAACTTTACTTCAACTCTACATCGCTCCTTCCGCACTCTAACGCAAACTCCAAAAAGACGGAAAAAGATGTCCACCACTTTTGAAAGCCTACAGACAGACCTATGAGTCACCTAGAAACTCCACTATAGTCTCATCCGAATCCCACAGATGTCCACCCTACCCTCAACTCCTCCTGAAACTACAGAACCTCTTCTTGGGTTCCTTCTAGGCCCAAACCCTCAACAAGAGCAGACCGCTCCCGAAGCTAACACACAAGTCAATGGAGACACAGAGGTCAAACACTACTTTCTCAGAGGAGGATCTAATATACTTCTACTCATCACAGAAACTCCACGTTTTGCTCATCCTGACCCTTAAGACTTCTAGTCTTACCTAAAATCAACCTCACACCTCTGGGACCCCCACGTCCTATACAGCACCCCAAAAGCAAAGTTCCATCCTTCGCATTGGTTTCTATGACAAAGGCTCCCCTACACCTTACAGACGAACAGACGCCTCACTCAAACAAAGGGAAGATCTCATTGGACCAAACTCCAACAGGCCTTCACGTGCACACCGCATGCACACCTTGTGCCATCTCATGATTGGACCCTGGCCTAAACCACACCCCCAGTTTTTCACATAAAAAGAGGAGCACCCCTCAGTCTCAGCATCATTAGGGTCCACAGATCCCCAAAGAGCCTTCTACTGGATACAAGACTCAAGCTGGAAACCTGCAGAAGACCTCCTCTCCTCCTCTCCTCCACTGACCTACTGGATACAGACCCCAGCCCGGACTCTACCAAGACGAACCTCTCCCCCACAGATCTACTGGATAAAGACCCAAGCCTGCACTCTACCCAGACCACCTCTCCCCTCAAGGATCTACCGGACCCCAACTATATACCAACCCCTAAAGGGACACCTCACTGGGACCCAGACACCAGCTGATATTCTACACTCCCCACAAGCATCTCACCTGAACGACCGGACTCCTACGACTCGCCCTCCCCCCCCAAAAAAGATACCTCATCAGGACCCAAACACCAGCTGATACTCCCACAGACCTTCATAGACCTTCCAGACCACCGAGACTCTACCACTCACATACACCCACACACACCCTATTTTTTCCGGTCCATAATACGGCTTTTTTACCGCATTACGACCCAGTGCTCCTTTTTGCACTTTTTTTCCTCTCTGCCACCTGATGAAGCCGAGCAAGGCAGAAACGCGTCGTGGCTGGGTTTCCCCTAGATCTGTTGTGTAGCTGTAAAGAGGACAGGTCCCACACAGACTTCGGGGGTAACTCTTTTTGGCTACTCAATTTTCTTTGTACTTTTCTCTTTCCTTACTTTTAGTTTTCACATAGGTACACACCACACATGGCTGATCTACGGGACAACGCAGACTCTGGGGACTGCGAGGACTATTCAGACCCCCCACTCTACATCTAGACTAGCCCCACAATCGCGACGGGTCTTAATGATCTATACGGACTCTCGGAACAAATCCGCAAGATACGCACCAAGGGACCGGACGAAAACAGCTCCGACCGGCAGCCTGGGCTCATTATGGAAACGCCACATAATGAACATTTCTCCAAAGCTTCTACACAGCGGGGGAAACATCCCACACCAATGGACCTTCTCTCCCACCAGACAGCACCCCTCCACGGTCTCCATAGGACCAAAACCACCGGAGGACTACACCCCTACACCATTACATCAGGGGCACAAAGACACATCTCCTGATGCCATCCCCACCAGACCACCCCACTCTACATCCTACCTCATACCACCCCACTCCAGGACCTCCAGAAGATCCACCTCAGACCTTCCACCCAGAACCCCACCCCCCCTTCTGGAACTCCTACTCCCCCCTCCTACGGAACACCACCACCCCACAGCACCCCCAAGACTAACAAGCTGGCACTCTACGTCCCGGACCAAACCAGCAGACCAAAAGGGGCTCATCTACCCCACCCCAACCCACACCTTCAACCACATGGCTCCACAGGACCGGACCTCCTACACGCAGCACTACTCCTAAGGGGACAGGTAGCCCAGCAGATGAGAAAACCCCTAGGGACACTACCCCTAACCACCAGGTTAACCTGGTCTCACCAACCAACAACAAAGCGGAGGAACACCACACCACTGGGGCCCCACCTATCCCCCCCAACGCCTACTCTACAGCACGGTCACTCTCCAAGCTGATTAGAGCCAGACACCACATGGAGATGATCAGCTTTTACCTCTCGGACAACCAGCTACCTCCGGGCTACCTCCACCAGACCAGAACGCTTACGGCTACCTTCACACCATCAGGAGCATCTGACACCACCCTAGCGGCTCTCGCTACAGCATCTTCACTTTGGATCCAAACCAGCCACCAGATCCTAGAACAGCACTACAGGGAGGAACTATCCCACAAATACACCATACTCTACAACACTCCATCCTGCCCTGACTGGCAGGAAGCCTGGTATTTAGGGGTTACATGGGCCCAGAAACTCCTCAGCGAACCACTCCGGGACTACTTGTTACAGGACATCAGGGACTCACTCCCCAAATTCTACGGGAATTGGCCTACGAGAGACTACAGCCCATTCCAACTACCACTCACCCACTGCCAACCTCACAGTGAGGACGAGGGGGATACCACCCTACAGAGGGCACACACCAGCAGACCCTCTCCTTCTCCACGGACCCACGGATACCCCACATCGGGACGATACCCTCTGAAGGAAGATTCCACTTCCCCTCTCCCGGAATCATCTAACACCACCACTCCAGAGACAAATATTTCCCCTATCCAACAGAGAACTACAAGGACACCTCCCACAACAAGCCACTCACCTCTACCATACCAGGGTACCCAGAGACCTATCCATACCCTGACCAGGGTGGGTCCCTTCCGGTTAAAACAAAACCTGCTGAACCACCCCGAAATCCTAGCCCAAACAGGACTACAAGGGACCAGGCACAGGCAGCGAGTGCCCAGGTGGCTTCTGATCCTTCCGTGCCATCCCACACCCAAACCAGGGAGGAACGGCATGCTAAGCCACAGGAACGGAAGATTACCAAGCCACGAAAACGCCTGGCCAACGAATCACTACTCGGGGACCAGCACAATCCTCCACTCCAATCAAAGGGCATCAAAAAAATCATCAACGATTGGGCAGCTACGGACCACAACCTCCCCACCTTACTAAACACTACACCAGGAGACACCCACACCCGGGACCAAACAAAGGAAACCACCGGATCCTACCCATCATTACAACCTACAACTCACCCAGCCTCCGAATGACTACTATCATCCAGCAAAGACTCCAGCACAAACAACTACTCCCTCTCCACACACCCATCCTGGCCTCCAAACGGAACAAAAATCTCAAGGACTCCCTGGTCAGCAGCCACCTCACATTATAAACCAGAGGGACAAATTACTACTCCCGGGAACCTCCAGGCCCTATACCACCACCACGACTGGACCATTACTGAGGCCTTCAGTACAACGGAGGAACGACTGGACAGACACTGCACCTGCACCTTACACACCCCACATCCCATACAACAGATAGGGGGTCATTAAGACCACAAAAAACAGATCTTCAAATAGCACCATAGAGTTACCATGCCCATGGACTCTCAAGAAATACTTTCCTTTTTATCTAAAAAAAAAAAAAAAAATAAAATAAAAAAAAAAAATAAAAAAAAATATAGAACTATATATTTATATATAAGTATATCTTTTTTTTCCCCGCTTTCTTGAACTCAGGGTTACCATGACCATGGACCCTTTGATGCAAAGAAACTATAAAATAGAAATCTAAATATCTTTATGTTATTTACCAAGAACCCTCACCATCTCACCATCCTTCCAACTCTACCTCACTGAAGATACCCACCAGCACCCCCAACGGACGAGAACCTTTTTTCTCCAACTACTCTGGGGGCACGGCTTTGTCGACTCCCCCGCAGCGAGCAGACCCTAAGCAAACTAGGCCCGACCATACACCAAGCAAGAAGACCGGAGGAAATGGTAGCGACCGGACTCCTTCGGGACCCCTCTGGGGCCTGTTGGCAGACCTATCGGCTCAACCCTCCCAAGCCCCCTTACACACGGGAGACTCACGTAACGCGCTGGACCACTATCTACCCCAGATTAGATCTGGATTGGCAGTAGGTTCAGTAGCGCGTGTTTGGTCCTAGCGGGTTGGGATACCCAAAAGAGGGGCTTTTGGGTTATGCGCTGCGGCTGGAGGATCGCGTCTGCCGAATAACCCCTGGGGTGCCCAGATAATGTCTGGCGAGGTATCGGACCCCACAGAGGAAATTCCTACTGGGGACCCCCTACCCCGCCGCACTTAGCCTGGACAACCAAACCATTTTTTTACCTGGACTACGTACCAGTTCACTGTCTAGGGATGATATACCTCTGGAAACGTTACGATCCTGGAAGGGAGTAATTCCACTGGTCACTATTACCCAAAAACTCTGAATTACCTACAACTGAGATGGTGTGGATGGAAGCACCCAATTAACTTCTACTACTGCCGGACGTTTCATACGTAAGCCAGAGAAGGTTTGCCGGCTTCTAAACCCTCCATACACCGACCGTAACACAGGACGTGACTCCAGGGGCGGATGCATGACAACCGTATAGAGGGCTCGCCTTCTGGGTGTCTGTCTGCTCAAACCACTGGCGGTTATAGACTGACCACTTGACAGGGACACATGGCAACCGACTGAGGTCCGGACCTGCACAAGGTACGCAACTCGATGGTTTTGCCTGATCCTACGCCGAGTATACCCATACAGACCAGCTGGATTCGACTAGACATGGGTTGATTGGGAATTAGGATCCTGGAAGGGAATAACTCCCAATCATACACATGATTGAAAACATCCAGGACCAAAGACTGACGAACACTGAAGTGAATACATAGACAACATGGAGCTAAAAAAGAAGGATCCGAAAGAGAGTAAAACTCCTAGGTTGCACTATGCTTTCCACTTCCGTCGACACAGCGGACCCGGACATCATGACCATACTACTCGACATGGACACATGGCAACCAACCGAGAACCGGACCTGCATAAGGTACGCAACTCAAGGGCTTTGCCTGATCCTAAGTTGAGTTGACAGACCTACCTAAACTTAACCTCTTCTATACCTTACCCTAACCCTAACCCTAACCTTAACCATCCCAAAACCCATACCTAAACTTAACCCTAACCTTAACCCTTCTTTCAAAAAAACCATATCTTACCCTAACCCCAAACCCTAACCTTAACCATTCTAAAACCTTACCTAACCCTAACCCTACAGACAGACAGTCCTTTAACCCAACCAACGGGTTAATCTACAAGTGGGCTACCATGGGGCCTACGACTTTGGCCGGCCGCGCCCGTACCCTCCGACCCGCGCGTATATGATGTGGAGTGCAACCCCTCCCTTCCCCCCTCCGGTTTCCACGTGTCAGAGATGGAAGTGGATCAACCGACTCAAAACTAGAAACCAAACACTTGGCGAGTCACCGCTGCGTTGCCGGATGTAGGGTATGGACGCAGCAAGCCAAGGAAATTTTATCCCTTACACTGACTGGGATCCTCCCTAATCCGGCCTTTTACAAGGGTTTTTTTTCCTCCACCCTTGTACCCTCTGGATTGGTTTGATGGTGAACAGGTTCAAAATTATCATTAGATTATATACCAACTAAAATAACCCTACTCTTCTCCTGACCCCTGGATGCACACCACCATTTTTTACAACCCAAAAGCATGTTTTATTGATGAACACTACACCCCCCGCCCCTTTTTTTCTCAACAAGAAGAATCCCCCCCCCCCACCCCCCCCCCCCCCCCCCCTTCAACAAAAGAAGACTCCTACTCAAAGATTCTACCTTTTTCTACTAAAGAGGATTTCTCTCAAAGACCCCCCCCCCCCCCTTTTTTTTCAACAAGAAGAATTCCCCCCCCCCCCCCCCTTCAACAAAAGAAGACCCCTACTCAAAGATTCTACCTTTTTTTACCAAAGAGGATTTTTCTCAAAGACCCCCCCCCCCCCTTCTTTTTCAACAAGAAGAATTCCCCCCCCCCCTTCAACAAAAGAAGACTCCTACTCAAAGATTTTACCTTTTTTCTACTAAAAGAGGATTTTTTACCCATCCTGACGACCGTATTTCCAACTTAGGAGCAAAATGATACAAATTACAATATAGGCCCACCACACTCACACCCCTGCACCATACACCCACATACCAAAAACCCAGGATAATACCAACATCCTACACCAGACCCTCCCCCAGGTAAGTATTCCCCCCTCCCCCCAGGTAAGTCTCTCCCCTACTGGAGTGGTCCCATCATCTTCGGAGGACAAACATCACTGGAAAAAGCCAAAAAAGTTTTTCTGGACCCGTACCTCCCATTCCCCAAGTGGACGTTAACTGGACAACACGGCCAAATCTACTATATACCCAGGATCCCAAATGGACGAAAACGCGATGGAAGCTATACTCCGCTAAAAAGCACCAACTAAAGAGGACAAGTTTAGCAACACTTCCCAGCTGGCCAAACTGAAACTACCCCCCAGAAATACTACCTACCACTACCCCTCAACAAAGAAACAAGGTTATAAGTTCCCCACACACCTGGAAATGACCAGAGTTCACGAACTTTACTTCAACTCTACATCGCTCCTTCCGCACTCTAACGCAAACTCCAAAAAGACGGAAAAAGATGTCCACCACTTTTGAAAGCCTACAGACAGACCTATGAGTCACCTAGAAACTCCACTATAGTCTCATCCGAATCCCACAGATGTCCACCCTACCCTCAACTCCTCCTGAAACTACAGAACCTCTTCTTGGGTTCCTTCTAGGCCCAAACCCTCAACAAGAGCAGACCGCTCCCGAAGCTAACACACAAGTCAATGGAGACACAGAGGTCAAACACTACTTTCTCAGAGGAGGATCTAATATACTTCTACTCATCACAGAAACTCCACGTTTTGCTCATCCTGACCCTTAAGACTTCTAGTCTTACCTAAAATCAACCTCACACCTCTGGGACCCCCACGTCCTATACAGCACCCCAAAAGCAAAGTTCCATCCTTCGCATTGGTTTCTATGACAAAGGCTCCCCTACACCTTACAGACGAACAGACGCCTCACTCAAACAAAGGGAAGATCTCATTGGACCAAACTCCAACAGGCCTTCACGTGCACACCGCATGCACACCTTGTGCCATCTCATGATTGGACCCTGGCCTAAACCACACCCCCAGTTTTTCACATAAAAAGAGGAGCACCCCTCAGTCTCAGCATCATTAGGGTCCACAGATCCCCAAAGAGCCTTCTACTGGATACAAGACTCAAGCTGGAAACCTGCAGAAGACCTCCTCTCCTCCTCTCCTCCACTGACCTACTGGATACAGACCCCAGCCCGGACTCTACCAAGACGAACCTCTCCCCCACAGATCTACTGGATAAAGACCCAAGCCTGCACTCTACCCAGACCACCTCTCCCCTCAAGGATCTACCGGACCCCAACTATATACCAACCCCTAAAGGGACACCTCACTGGGACCCAGACACCAGCTGATATTCTACACTCCCCACAAGCATCTCACCTGAACGACCGGACTCCTACGACTCGCCCTCCCCCCCCAAAAAAGATACCTCATCAGGACCCAAACACCAGCTGATACTCCCACAGACCTTCATAGACCTTCCAGACCACCGAGACTCTACCACTCACATACACCCACACACACCCTATTTTTTCCGGTCCATAATACGGCTTTTTTACCGCATTACGACCCAGTGCTCCTTTTTGCACTTTTTTTCCTCTCTGCCACCTGATGAAGCCGAGCAAGGCAGAAACGCGTCGTGGCTGGGTTTCCCCTAGATCTGTTGTGTAGCTGTAAAGAGGACAGGTCCCACACAGACTTCGGGGGTAACTCTTTTTGGCTACTCAATTTTCTTTGTACTTTTCTCTTTCCTTACTTTTAGTTTTCACATAGGTACACACCACACATGGCTGATCTACGGGACAACGCAGACTCTGGGGACTGCGAGGACTATTCAGACCCCCCACTCTACATCTAGACTAGCCCCACAATCGCGACGGGTCTTAATGATCTATACGGACTCTCGGAACAAATCCGCAAGATACGCACCAAGGGACCGGACGAAAACAGCTCCGACCGGCAGCCTGGGCTCATTATGGAAACGCCACATAATGAACATTTCTCCAAAGCTTCTACACAGCGGGGGAAACATCCCACACCAATGGACCTTCTCTCCCACCAGACAGCACCCCTCCACGGTCTCCATAGGACCAAAACCACCGGAGGACTACACCCCTACACCATTACATCAGGGGCACAAAGACACATCTCCTGATGCCATCCCCACCAGACCACCCCACTCTACATCCTACCTCATACCACCCCACTCCAGGACCTCCAGAAGATCCACCTCAGACCTTCCACCCAGAACCCCACCCCCCCTTCTGGAACTCCTACTCCCCCCTCCTACGGAACACCACCACCCCACAGCACCCCCAAGACTAACAAGCTGGCACTCTACGTCCCGGACCAAACCAGCAGACCAAAAGGGGCTCATCTACCCCACCCCAACCCACACCTTCAACCACATGGCTCCACAGGACCGGACCTCCTACACGCAGCACTACTCCTAAGGGGACAGGTAGCCCAGCAGATGAGAAAACCCCTAGGGACACTACCCCTAACCACCAGGTTAACCTGGTCTCACCAACCAACAACAAAGCGGAGGAACACCACACCACTGGGGCCCCACCTATCCCCCCCAACGCCTACTCTACAGCACGGTCACTCTCCAAGCTGATTAGAGCCAGACACCACATGGAGATGATCAGCTTTTACCTCTCGGACAACCAGCTACCTCCGGGCTACCTCCACCAGACCAGAACGCTTACGGCTACCTTCACACCATCAGGAGCATCTGACACCACCCTAGCGGCTCTCGCTACAGCATCTTCACTTTGGATCCAAACCAGCCACCAGATCCTAGAACAGCACTACAGGGAGGAACTATCCCACAAATACACCATACTCTACAACACTCCATCCTGCCCTGACTGGCAGGAAGCCTGGTATTTAGGGGTTACATGGGCCCAGAAACTCCTCAGCGAACCACTCCGGGACTACTTGTTACAGGACATCAGGGACTCACTCCCCAAATTCTACGGGAATTGGCCTACGAGAGACTACAGCCCATTCCAACTACCACTCACCCACTGCCAACCTCACAGTGAGGACGAGGGGGATACCACCCTACAGAGGGCACACACCAGCAGACCCTCTCCTTCTCCACGGACCCACGGATACCCCACATCGGGACGATACCCTCTGAAGGAAGATTCCACTTCCCCTCTCCCGGAATCATCTAACACCACCACTCCAGAGACAAATATTTCCCCTATCCAACAGAGAACTACAAGGACACCTCCCACAACAAGCCACTCACCTCTACCATACCAGGGTACCCAGAGACCTATCCATACCCTGACCAGGGTGGGTCCCTTCCGGTTAAAACAAAACCTGCTGAACCACCCCGAAATCCTAGCCCAAACAGGACTACAAGGGACCAGGCACAGGCAGCGAGTGCCCAGGTGGCTTCTGATCCTTCCGTGCCATCCCACACCCAAACCAGGGAGGAACGGCATGCTAAGCCACAGGAACGGAAGATTACCAAGCCACGAAAACGCCTGGCCAACGAATCACTACTCGGGGACCAGCACAATCCTCCACTCCAATCAAAGGGCATCAAAAAAATCATCAACGATTGGGCAGCTACGGACCACAACCTCCCCACCTTACTAAACACTACACCAGGAGACACCCACACCCGGGACCAAACAAAGGAAACCACCGGATCCTACCCATCATTACAACCTACAACTCACCCAGCCTCCGAATGACTACTATCATCCAGCAAAGACTCCAGCACAAACAACTACTCCCTCTCCACACACCCATCCTGGCCTCCAAACGGAACAAAAATCTCAAGGACTCCCTGGTCAGCAGCCACCTCACATTATAAACCAGAGGGACAAATTACTACTCCCGGGAACCTCCAGGCCCTATACCACCACCACGACTGGACCATTACTGAGGCCTTCAGTACAACGGAGGAACGACTGGACAGACACTGCACCTGCACCTTACACACCCCACATCCCATACAACAGATAGGGGGTCATTAAGACCACAAAAAACAGATCTTCAAATAGCACCATAGAGTTACCATGCCCATGGACTCTCAAGAAATACTTTCCTTTTTATCTAAAAAAAAAAAAAAAAAAAAATAAAAAAAAAATAAAAAAAAATATAGAACTATATATTTATATATAAGTATATCTTTTTTTTCCCCGCTTTCTTGAACTCAGGGTTACCATGACCATGGACCCTTTGATGCAAAGAAACTATAAAATAGAAATCTAAATATCTTTATGTTATTTACCAAGAACCCTCACCATCTCACCATCCTTCCAACTCTACCTCACTGAAGATACCCACCAGCACCCCCAACGGACGAGAACCTTTTTTCTCCAACTACTCTGGGGGCACGGCTTTGTCGACTCCCCCGCAGCGAGCAGACCCTAAGCAAACTAGGCCCGACCATACACCAAGCAAGAAGACCGGAGGAAATGGTAGCGACCGGACTCCTTCGGGACCCCTCTGGGGCCTGTTGGCAGACCTATCGGCTCAACCCTCCCAAGCCCCCTTACACACGGGAGACTCACGTAACGCGCTGGACCACTATCTACCCCAGATTAGATCTGGATTGGCAGTAGGTTCAGTAGCGCGTGTTTGGTCCTAGCGGGTTGGGATACCCAAAAGAGGGGCTTTTGGGTTATGCGCTGCGGCTGGAGGATCGCGTCTGCCGAATAACCCCTGGGGTGCCCAGATAATGTCTGGCGAGGTATCGGACCCCACAGAGGAAATTCCTACTGGGGACCCCCTACCCCGCCGCACTTAGCCTGGACAACCGAACCATTTTTTTACCTGGACTACGTACCAGTTCACTGTCTAGGGATGATATACCTCTGGAAACGTTACGATCCTGGAAGGGAGTAATTCCACTGGTCACTATTACCCAAAAACTCTGAATTACCTACAACTGAGATGGTGTGGATGGAAGCACCCAATTAACTTCTACTACTGCCGGACGTTTCATACGTAAGCCAGAGAAGGTTTGCCGGCTTCTAAACCCTCCATACACCGACCGTAACACAGGACGTGACTCCAGGGGCGGATGCATGACAACCGTATAGAGGGCTCGCCTTCTGGGTGTCTGTCTGCTCAAACCACTGGCGGTTATAGACTGACCACTTGACAGGGACACATGGCAACCGACTGAGGTCCGGACCTGCACAAGGTACGCAACTCGATGGTTTTGCCTGATCCTACGCCGAGTATACCCATACAGACCAGCTGGATTCGACTAGACATGGGTTGATTGGGAATTAGGATCCTGGAAGGGAATAACTCCCAATCATACACATGATTGAAAACATCCAGGACCAAAGACTGACGAACACTGAAGTGAATACATAGACAACATGGAGCTAAAAAAGAAGGATCCGAAAGAGAGTAAAACTCCTAGGTTGCACTATGCTTTCCACTTCCGTCGACACAGCGGACCCGGACATCATGACCATACTACTCGACATGGACACATGGCAACCAACCGAGAACCGGACCTGCATAAGGTACGCAACTCAAGGGCTTTGCCTGATCCTAAGTTGAGTTGACAGACCTACCTAAACTTAACCTCTTCTATACCTTACCCTAACCCTAACCCTAACCTTAACCATCCCAAAACCCATACCTAAACTTAACCCTAACCTTAACCCTTCTTTCAAAAAAACCATATCTTACCCTAACCCCAAACCCTAACCTTAACCATTCTAAAACCTTACCTAACCCTAACCCTACAGACAGACAGTCCTTTAACCCAACCAACGGGTTAATCTACAAGTGGGCTACCATGGGGCCTACGACTTTGGCCGGCCGCGCCCGTACCCTCCGACCCGCGCGTATATGATGTGGAGTGCAACCCCTCCCTTCCCCCCTCCGGTTTCCACGTGTCAGAGATGGAAGTGGATCAACCGACTCAAAACTAGAAACCAAACACTTGGCGAGTCACCGCTGCGTTGCCGGATGTAGGGTATGGACGCAGCAAGCCAAGGAAATTTTATCCCTTACACTGACTGGGATCCTCCCTAATCCGGCCTTTTACAAGGGTTTTTTTTCCTCCACCCTTGTACCCTCTGGATTGGTTTGATGGTGAACAGGTTCAAAATTATCATTAGATTATATACCAACTAAAATAACCCTACTCTTCTCCTGACCCCTGGATGCACACCACCATTTTTTACAACCCAAAAGCATGTTTTATTGATGAACACTACACCCCCCGCCCCTTTTTTTCTCAACAAGAAGAATCCCCCCCCCCCACCCCCCCCCCCCCCCCCCCTTCAACAAAAGAAGACTCCTACTCAAAGATTCTACCTTTTTCTACTAAAGAGGATTTCTCTCAAAGACCCCCCCCCCCCCCTTTTTTTTCAACAAGAAGAATTCCCCCCCCCCCCCCCCTTCAACAAAAGAAGACCCCTACTCAAAGATTCTACCTTTTTTTACCAAAGAGGATTTTTCTCAAAGACCCCCCCCCCCCTTCTTTTTCAACAAGAAGAATTCCCCCCCCCCCTTCAACAAAAGAAGACTCCTACTCAAAGATTTTACCTTTTTTCTACTAAAAGAGGATTTTTTACCCATCCTGACGACCGTATTTCCAACTTAGGAGCAAAATGATACAAATTACAATATAGGCCCACCACACTCACACCCCTGCACCATACACCCACATACCAAAAACCCAGGATAATACCAACATCCTACACCAGACCCTCCCCCAGGTAAGTATTCCCCCCTCCCCCCAGGTAAGTCTCTCCCCTACTGGAGTGGTCCCATCATCTTCGGAGGACAAACATCACTGGAAAAAGCCAAAAAAGTTTTTCTGGACCCGTACCTCCCATTCCCCAAGTGGACGTTAACTGGACAACACGGCCAAATCTACTATATACCCAGGATCCCAAATGGACGAAAACGCGATGGAAGCTATACTCCGCTAAAAAGCACCAACTAAAGAGGACAAGTTTAGCAACACTTCCCAGCTGGCCAAACTGAAACTACCCCCCAGAAATACTACCTACCACTACCCCTCAACAAAGAAACAAGGTTATAAGTTCCCCACACACCTGGAAATGACCAGAGTTCACGAACTTTACTTCAACTCTACATCGCTCCTTCCGCACTCTAACGCAAACTCCAAAAAGACGGAAAAAGATGTCCACCACTTTTGAAAGCCTACAGACAGACCTATGAGTCACCTAGAAACTCCACTATAGTCTCATCCGAATCCCACAGATGTCCACCCTACCCTCAACTCCTCCTGAAACTACAGAACCTCTTCTTGGGTTCCTTCTAGGCCCAAACCCTCAACAAGAGCAGACCGCTCCCGAAGCTAACACACAAGTCAATGGAGACACAGAGGTCAAACACTACTTTCTCAGAGGAGGATCTAATATACTTCTACTCATCACAGAAACTCCACGTTTTGCTCATCCTGACCCTTAAGACTTCTAGTCTTACCTAAAATCAACCTCACACCTCTGGGACCCCCACGTCCTATACAGCACCCCAAAAGCAAAGTTCCATCCTTCGCATTGGTTTCTATGACAAAGGCTCCCCTACACCTTACAGACGAACAGACGCCTCACTCAAACAAAGGGAAGATCTCATTGGACCAAACTCCAACAGGCCTTCACGTGCACACCGCATGCACACCTTGTGCCATCTCATGATTGGACCCTGGCCTAAACCACACCCCCAGTTTTTCACATAAAAAGAGGAGCACCCCTCAGTCTCAGCATCATTAGGGTCCACAGATCCCCAAAGAGCCTTCTACTGGATACAAGACTCAAGCTGGAAACCTGCAGAAGACCTCCTCTCCTCCTCTCCTCCACTGACCTACTGGATACAGACCCCAGCCCGGACTCTACCAAGACGAACCTCTCCCCCACAGATCTACTGGATAAAGACCCAAGCCTGCACTCTACCCAGACCACCTCTCCCCTCAAGGATCTACCGGACCCCAACTATATACCAACCCCTAAAGGGACACCTCACTGGGACCCAGACACCAGCTGATATTCTACACTCCCCACAAGCATCTCACCTGAACGACCGGACTCCTACGACTCGCCCTCCCCCCCCAAAAAAGATACCTCATCAGGACCCAAACACCAGCTGATACTCCCACAGACCTTCATAGACCTTCCAGACCACCGAGACTCTACCACTCACATACACCCACACACACCCTATTTTTTCCGGTCCATAATACGGCTTTTTTACCGCATTACGACCCAGTGCTCCTTTTTGCACTTTTTTTCCTCTCTGCCACCTGATGAAGCCGAGCAAGGCAGAAACGCGTCGTGGCTGGGTTTCCCCTAGATCTGTTGTGTAGCTGTAAAGAGGACAGGTCCCACACAGACTTCGGGGGTAACTCTTTTTGGCTACTCAATTTTCTTTGTACTTTTCTCTTTCCTTACTTTTAGTTTTCACATAGGTACACACCACACATGGCTGATCTACGGGACAACGCAGACTCTGGGGACTGCGAGGACTATTCAGACCCCCCACTCTACATCTAGACTAGCCCCACAATCGCGACGGGTCTTAATGATCTATACGGACTCTCGGAACAAATCCGCAAGATACGCACCAAGGGACCGGACGAAAACAGCTCCGACCGGCAGCCTGGGCTCATTATGGAAACGCCACATAATGAACATTTCTCCAAAGCTTCTACACAGCGGGGGAAACATCCCACACCAATGGACCTTCTCTCCCACCAGACAGCACCCCTCCACGGTCTCCATAGGACCAAAACCACCGGAGGACTACACCCCTACACCATTACATCAGGGGCACA
Organism: Oncorhynchus mykiss; assembly: GCF_057628025.1. NCBI lineage: Eukaryota > Metazoa > Chordata > Actinopteri > Salmoniformes > Salmonidae > Oncorhynchus > Oncorhynchus mykiss. The sequence continues at coordinate 51,085 of NW_028322108.1, forward strand.
AAGACACATCTCCTGATGCCATCCCCACCAGACCACCCCACTCTACATCCTACCTCATACCACCCCACTCCAGGACCTCCAGAAGATCCACCTCAGACCTTCCACCCAGAACCCCACCCCCCCTTCTGGAACTCCTACTCCCCCCTCCTACGGAACACCACCACCCCACAGCACCCCCAAGACTAACAAGCTGGCACTCTACGTCCCGGACCAAACCAGCAGACCAAAAGGGGCTCATCTACCCCACCCCAACCCACACCTTCAACCACATGGCTCCACAGGACCGGACCTCCTACACGCAGCACTACTCCTAAGGGGACAGGTAGCCCAGCAGATGAGAAAACCCCTAGGGACACTACCCCTAACCACCAGGTTAACCTGGTCTCACCAACCAACAACAAAGCGGAGGAACACCACACCACTGGGGCCCCACCTATCCCCCCCAACGCCTACTCTACAGCACGGTCACTCTCCAAGCTGATTAGAGCCAGACACCACATGGAGATGATCAGCTTTTACCTCTCGGACAACCAGCTACCTCCGGGCTACCTCCACCAGACCAGAACGCTTACGGCTACCTTCACACCATCAGGAGCATCTGACACCACCCTAGCGGCTCTCGCTACAGCATCTTCACTTTGGATCCAAACCAGCCACCAGATCCTAGAACAGCACTACAGGGAGGAACTATCCCACAAATACACCATACTCTACAACACTCCATCCTGCCCTGACTGGCAGGAAGCCTGGTATTTAGGGGTTACATGGGCCCAGAAACTCCTCAGCGAACCACTCCGGGACTACTTGTTACAGGACATCAGGGACTCACTCCCCAAATTCTACGGGAATTGGCCTACGAGAGACTACAGCCCATTCCAACTACCACTCACCCACTGCCAACCTCACAGTGAGGACGAGGGGGATACCACCCTACAGAGGGCACACACCAGCAGACCCTCTCCTTCTCCACGGACCCACGGATACCCCACATCGGGACGATACCCTCTGAAGGAAGATTCCACTTCCCCTCTCCCGGAATCATCTAACACCACCACTCCAGAGACAAATATTTCCCCTATCCAACAGAGAACTACAAGGACACCTCCCACAACAAGCCACTCACCTCTACCATACCAGGGTACCCAGAGACCTATCCATACCCTGACCAGGGTGGGTCCCTTCCGGTTAAAACAAAACCTGCTGAACCACCCCGAAATCCTAGCCCAAACAGGACTACAAGGGACCAGGCACAGGCAGCGAGTGCCCAGGTGGCTTCTGATCCTTCCGTGCCATCCCACACCCAAACCAGGGAGGAACGGCATGCTAAGCCACAGGAACGGAAGATTACCAAGCCACGAAAACGCCTGGCCAACGAATCACTACTCGGGGACCAGCACAATCCTCCACTCCAATCAAAGGGCATCAAAAAAATCATCAACGATTGGGCAGCTACGGACCACAACCTCCCCACCTTACTAAACACTACACCAGGAGACACCCACACCCGGGACCAAACAAAGGAAACCACCGGATCCTACCCATCATTACAACCTACAACTCACCCAGCCTCCGAATGACTACTATCATCCAGCAAAGACTCCAGCACAAACAACTACTCCCTCTCCACACACCCATCCTGGCCTCCAAACGGAACAAAAATCTCAAGGACTCCCTGGTCAGCAGCCACCTCACATTATAAACCAGAGGGACAAATTACTACTCCCGGGAACCTCCAGGCCCTATACCACCACCACGACTGGACCATTACTGAGGCCTTCAGTACAACGGAGGAACGACTGGACAGACACTGCACCTGCACCTTACACACCCCACATCCCATACAACAGATAGGGGGTCATTAAGACCACAAAAAACAGATCTTCAAATAGCACCATAGAGTTACCATGCCCATGGACTCTCAAGAAATACTTTCCTTTTTATCTAAAAAAAAAAAAAAAAATAAAATAAAAAAAAAAATAAAAAAAAATATAGAACTATATATTTATATATAAGTATATCTTTTTTTTCCCCGCTTTCTTGAACTCAGGGTTACCATGACCATGGACCCTTTGATGCAAAGAAACTATAAAATAGAAATCTAAATATCTTTATGTTATTTACCAAGAACCCTCACCATCTCACCATCCTTCCAACTCTACCTCACTGAAGATACCCACCAGCACCCCCAACGGACGAGAACCTTTTTTCTCCAACTACTCTGGGGGCACGGCTTTGTCGACTCCCCCGCAGCGAGCAGACCCTAAGCAAACTAGGCCCGACCATACACCAAGCAAGAAGACCGGAGGAAATGGTAGCGACCGGACTCCTTCGGGACCCCTCTGGGGCCTGTTGGCAGACCTATCGGCTCAACCCTCCCAAGCCCCCTTACACACGGGAGACTCACGTAACGCGCTGGACCACTATCTACCCCAGATTAGATCTGGATTGGCAGTAGGTTCAGTAGCGCGTGTTTGGTCCTAGCGGGTTGGGATACCCAAAAGAGGGGCTTTTGGGTTATGCGCTGCGGCTGGAGGATCGCGTCTGCCGAATAACCCCTGGGGTGCCCAGATAATGTCTGGCGAGGTATCGGACCCCACAGAGGAAATTCCTACTGGGGACCCCCTACCCCGCCGCACTTAGCCTGGACAACCGAACCATTTTTTTACCTGGACTACGTACCAGTTCACTGTCTAGGGATGATATACCTCTGGAAACGTTACGATCCTGGAAGGGAGTAATTCCACTGGTCACTATTACCCAAAAACTCTGAATTACCTACAACTGAGATGGTGTGGATGGAAGCACCCAATTAACTTCTACTACTGCCGGACGTTTCATACGTAAGCCAGAGAAGGTTTGCCGGCTTCTAAACCCTCCATACACCGACCGTAACACAGGACGTGACTCCAGGGGCGGATGCATGACAACCGTATAGAGGGCTCGCCTTCTGGGTGTCTGTCTGCTCAAACCACTGGCGGTTATAGACTGACCACTTGACAGGGACACATGGCAACCGACTGAGGTCCGGACCTGCACAAGGTACGCAACTCGATGGTTTTGCCTGATCCTACGCCGAGTATACCCATACAGACCAGCTGGATTCGACTAGACATGGGTTGATTGGGAATTAGGATCCTGGAAGGGAATAACTCCCAATCATACACATGATTGAAAACATCCAGGACCAAAGACTGACGAACACTGAAGTGAATACATAGACAACATGGAGCTAAAAAAGAAGGATCCGAAAGAGAGTAAAACTCCTAGGTTGCACTATGCTTTCCACTTCCGTCGACACAGCGGACCCGGACATCATGACCATACTACTCGACATGGACACATGGCAACCAACCGAGAACCGGACCTGCATAAGGTACGCAACTCAAGGGCTTTGCCTGATCCTAAGTTGAGTTGACAGACCTACCTAAACTTAACCTCTTCTATACCTTACCCTAACCCTAACCCTAACCTTAACCATCCCAAAACCCATACCTAAACTTAACCCTAACCTTAACCCTTCTTTCAAAAAAACCATATCTTACCCTAACCCCAAACCCTAACCTTAACCATTCTAAAACCTTACCTAACCCTAACCCTACAGACAGACAGTCCTTTAACCCAACCAACGGGTTAATCTACAAGTGGGCTACCATGGGGCCTACGACTTTGGCCGGCCGCGCCCGTACCCTCCGACCCGCGCGTATATGATGTGGAGTGCAACCCCTCCCTTCCCCCCTCCGGTTTCCACGTGTCAGAGATGGAAGTGGATCAACCGACTCAAAACTAGAAACCAAACACTTGGCGAGTCACCGCTGCGTTGCCGGATGTAGGGTATGGACGCAGCAAGCCAAGGAAATTTTATCCCTTACACTGACTGGGATCCTCCCTAATCCGGCCTTTTACAAGGTTTTTTTTTCCTCCACCCTTGTACCCTCTGGATTGGTTTGATGGTGAACAGGTTCAAAATTATCATTAGATTATATACCAACTAAAATAACCCTACTCTTCTCCTGACCCCTGGATGCACACCACCATTTTTTACAACCCAAAAGCATGTTTTATTGATGAACACTACACCCCCCGCCCCTTTTTTTCTCAACAAGAAGAATCCCCCCCCCCCACCCCCCCCCCCCCCCCCCTTCAACAAAAGAAGACTCCTACTCAAAGATTCTACCTTTTTCTACTAAAGAGGATTTCTCTCAAAGACCCCCCCCCCCCCCTTTTTTTTCAACAAGAAGAATTCCCCCCCCCCCCCCCCTTCAACAAAAGAAGACCCCTACTCAAAGATTCTACCTTTTTTTACCAAAGAGGATTTTTCTCAAAGACCCCCCCCCCCCCTTCTTTTTCAACAAGAAGAATTCCCCCCCCCCCTTCAACAAAAGAAGACTCCTACTCAAAGATTTTACCTTTTTTCTACTAAAAGAGGATTTTTTACCCATCCTGACGACCGTATTTCCAACTTAGGAGCAAAATGATACAAATTACAATATAGGCCCACCACACTCACACCCCTGCACCATACACCCACATACCAAAAACCCAGGATAATACCAACATCCTACACCAGACCCTCCCCCAGGTAAGTATTCCCCCCTCCCCCCAGGTAAGTCTCTCCCCTACTGGAGTGGTCCCATCATCTTCGGAGGACAAACATCACTGGAAAAAGCCAAAAAAGTTTTTCTGGACCCGTACCTCCCATTCCCCAAGTGGACGTTAACTGGACAACACGGCCAAATCTACTATATACCCAGGATCCCAAATGGACGAAAACGCGATGGAAGCTATACTCCGCTAAAAAGCACCAACTAAAGAGGACAAGTTTAGCAACACTTCCCAGCTGGCCAAACTGAAACTACCCCCCAGAAATACTACCTACCACTACCCCTCAACAAAGAAACAAGGTTATAAGTTCCCCACACACCTGGAAATGACCAGAGTTCACGAACTTTACTTCAACTCTACATCGCTCCTTCCGCACTCTAACGCAAACTCCAAAAAGACGGAAAAAGATGTCCACCACTTTTGAAAGCCTACAGACAGACCTATGAGTCACCTAGAAACTCCACTATAGTCTCATCCGAATCCCACAGATGTCCACCCTACCCTCAACTCCTCCTGAAACTACAGAACCTCTTCTTGGGTTCCTTCTAGGCCCAAACCCTCAACAAGAGCAGACCGCTCCCGAAGCTAACACACAAGTCAATGGAGACACAGAGGTCAAACACTACTTTCTCAGAGGAGGATCTAATATACTTCTACTCATCACAGAAACTCCACGTTTTGCTCATCCTGACCCTTAAGACTTCTAGTCTTACCTAAAATCAACCTCACACCTCTGGGACCCCCACGTCCTATACAGCACCCCAAAAGCAAAGTTCCATCCTTCGCATTGGTTTCTATGACAAAGGCTCCCCTACACCTTACAGACGAACAGACGCCTCACTCAAACAAAGGGAAGATCTCATTGGACCAAACTCCAACAGGCCTTCACGTGCACACCGCATGCACACCTTGTGCCATCTCATGATTGGACCCTGGCCTAAACCACACCCCCAGTTTTTCACATAAAAAGAGGAGCACCCCTCAGTCTCAGCATCATTAGGGTCCACAGATCCCCAAAGAGCCTTCTACTGGATACAAGACTCAAGCTGGAAACCTGCAGAAGACCTCCTCTCCTCCTCTCCTCCACTGACCTACTGGATACAGACCCCAGCCCGGACTCTACCAAGACGAACCTCTCCCCCACAGATCTACTGGATAAAGACCCAAGCCTGCACTCTACCCAGACCACCTCTCCCCTCAAGGATCTACCGGACCCCAACTATATACCAACCCCTAAAGGGACACCTCACTGGGACCCAGACACCAGCTGATATTCTACACTCCCCACAAGCATCTCACCTGAACGACCGGACTCCTACGACTCGCCCTCCCCCCCCAAAAAAGATACCTCATCAGGACCCAAACACCAGCTGATACTCCCACAGACCTTCATAGACCTTCCAGACCACCGAGACTCTACCACTCACATACACCCACACACACCCTATTTTTTCCGGTCCATAATACGGCTTTTTTACCGCATTACGACCCAGTGCTCCTTTTTGCACTTTTTTTCCTCTCTGCCACCTGATGAAGCCGAGCAAGGCAGAAACGCGTCGTGGCTGGGTTTCCCCTAGATCTGTTGTGTAGCTGTAAAGAGGACAGGTCCCACACAGACTTCGGGGGTAACTCTTTTTGGCTACTCAATTTTCTTTGTACTTTTCTCTTTCCTTACTTTTAGTTTTCACATAGGTACACACCACACATGGCTGATCTACGGGACAACGCAGACTCTGGGGACTGCGAGGACTATTCAGACCCCCCACTCTACATCTAGACTAGCCCCACAATCGCGACGGGTCTTAATGATCTATACGGACTCTCGGAACAAATCCGCAAGATACGCACCAAGGGACCGGACGAAAACAGCTCCGACCGGCAGCCTGGGCTCATTATGGAAACGCCACATAATGAACATTTCTCCAAAGCTTCTACACAGCGGGGGAAACATCCCACACCAATGGACCTTCTCTCCCACCAGACAGCACCCCTCCACGGTCTCCATAGGACCAAAACCACCGGAGGACTACACCCCTACACCATTACATCAGGGGCACAAAGACACATCTCCTGATGCCATCCCCACCAGACCACCCCACTCTACATCCTACCTCATACCACCCCACTCCAGGACCTCCAGAAGATCCACCTCAGACCTTCCACCCAGAACCCCACCCCCCCTTCTGGAACTCCTACTCCCCCCTCCTACGGAACACCACCACCCCACAGCACCCCCAAGACTAACAAGCTGGCACTCTACGTCCCGGACCAAACCAGCAGACCAAAAGGGGCTCATCTACCCCACCCCAACCCACACCTTCAACCACATGGCTCCACAGGACCGGACCTCCTACACGCAGCACTACTCCTAAGGGGACAGGTAGCCCAGCAGATGAGAAAACCCCTAGGGACACTACCCCTAACCACCAGGTTAACCTGGTCTCACCAACCAACAACAAAGCGGAGGAACACCACACCACTGGGGCCCCACCTATCCCCCCCAACGCCTACTCTACAGCACGGTCACTCTCCAAGCTGATTAGAGCCAGACACCACATGGAGATGATCAGCTTTTACCTCTCGGACAACCAGCTACCTCCGGGCTACCTCCACCAGACCAGAACGCTTACGGCTACCTTCACACCATCAGGAGCATCTGACACCACCCTAGCGGCTCTCGCTACAGCATCTTCACTTTGGATCCAAACCAGCCACCAGATCCTAGAACAGCACTACAGGGAGGAACTATCCCACAAATACACCATACTCTACAACACTCCATCCTGCCCTGACTGGCAGGAAGCCTGGTATTTAGGGGTTACATGGGCCCAGAAACTCCTCAGCGAACCACTCCGGGACTACTTGTTACAGGACATCAGGGACTCACTCCCCAAATTCTACGGGAATTGGCCTACGAGAGACTACAGCCCATTCCAACTACCACTCACCCACTGCCAACCTCACAGTGAGGACGAGGGGGATACCACCCTACAGAGGGCACACACCAGCAGACCCTCTCCTTCTCCACGGACCCACGGATACCCCACATCGGGACGATACCCTCTGAAGGAAGATTCCACTTCCCCTCTCCCGGAATCATCTAACACCACCACTCCAGAGACAAATATTTCCCCTATCCAACAGAGAACTACAAGGACACCTCCCACAACAAGCCACTCACCTCTACCATACCAGGGTACCCAGAGACCTATCCATACCCTGACCAGGGTGGGTCCCTTCCGGTTAAAACAAAACCTGCTGAACCACCCCGAAATCCTAGCCCAAACAGGACTACAAGGGACCAGGCACAGGCAGCGAGTGCCCAGGTGGCTTCTGATCCTTCCGTGCCATCCCACACCCAAACCAGGGAGGAACGGCATGCTAAGCCACAGGAACGGAAGATTACCAAGCCACGAAAACGCCTGGCCAACGAATCACTACTCGGGGACCAGCACAATCCTCCACTCCAATCAAAGGGCATCAAAAAAATCATCAACGATTGGGCAGCTACGGACCACAACCTCCCCACCTTACTAAACACTACACCAGGAGACACCCACACCCGGGACCAAACAAAGGAAACCACCGGATCCTACCCATCATTACAACCTACAACTCACCCAGCCTCCGAATGACTACTATCATCCAGCAAAGACTCCAGCACAAACAACTACTCCCTCTCCACACACCCATCCTGGCCTCCAAACGGAACAAAAATCTCAAGGACTCCCTGGTCAGCAGCCACCTCACATTATAAACCAGAGGGACAAATTACTACTCCCGGGAACCTCCAGGCCCTATACCACCACCACGACTGGACCATTACTGAGGCCTTCAGTACAACGGAGGAACGACTGGACAGACACTGCACCTGCACCTTACACACCCCACATCCCATACAACAGATAGGGGGTCATTAAGACCACAAAAAACAGATCTTCAAATAGCACCATAGAGTTACCATGCCCATGGACTCTCAAGAAATACTTTCCTTTTTATCTAAAAAAAAAAAAAAAAATAAAATAAAAAAAAAATAAAAAAAAATATAGAACTATATATTTATATATAAGTATATCTTTTTTTTCCCCGCTTTCTTGAACTCAGGGTTACCATGACCATGGACCCTTTGATGCAAAGAAACTATAAAATAGAAATCTAAATATCTTTATGTTATTTACCAAGAACCCTCACCATCTCACCATCCTTCCAACTCTACCTCACTGAAGATACCCACCAGCACCCCCAACGGACGAGAACCTTTTTTCTCCAACTACTCTGGGGGCACGGCTTTGTCGACTCCCCCGCAGCGAGCAGACCCTAAGCAAACTAGGCCCGACCATACACCAAGCAAGAAGACCGGAGGAAATGGTAGCGACCGGACTCCTTCGGGACCCCTCTGGGGCCTGTTGGCAGACCTATCGGCTCAACCCTCCCAAGCCCCCTTACACACGGGAGACTCACGTAACGCGCTGGACCACTATCTACCCCAGATTAGATCTGGATTGGCAGTAGGTTCAGTAGCGCGTGTTTGGTCCTAGCGGGTTGGGATACCCAAAAGAGGGGCTTTTGGGTTATGCGCTGCGGCTGGAGGATCGCGTCTGCCGAATAACCCCTGGGGTGCCCAGATAATGTCTGGCGAGGTATCGGACCCCACAGAGGAAATTCCTACTGGGGACCCCCTACCCCGCCGCACTTAGCCTGGACAACCGAACCATTTTTTTACCTGGACTACGTACCAGTTCACTGTCTAGGGATGATATACCTCTGGAAACGTTACGATCCTGGAAGGGAGTAATTCCACTGGTCACTATTACCCAAAAACTCTGAATTACCTACAACTGAGATGGTGTGGATGGAAGCACCCAATTAACTTCTACTACTGCCGGACGTTTCATACGTAAGCCAGAGAAGGTTTGCCGGCTTCTAAACCCTCCATACACCGACCGTAACACAGGACGTGACTCCAGGGGCGGATGCATGACAACCGTATAGAGGGCTCGCCTTCTGGGTGTCTGTCTGCTCAAACCACTGGCGGTTATAGACTGACCACTTGACAGGGACACATGGCAACCGACTGAGGTCCGGACCTGCACAAGGTACGCAACTCGATGGTTTTGCCTGATCCTACGCCGAGTATACCCATACAGACCAGCTGGATTCGACTAGACATGGGTTGATTGGGAATTAGGATCCTGGAAGGGAATAACTCCCAATCATACACATGATTGAAAACATCCAGGACCAAAGACTGACGAACACTGAAGTGAATACATAGACAACATGGAGCTAAAAAAGAAGGATCCGAAAGAGAGTAAAACTCCTAGGTTGCACTATGCTTTCCACTTCCGTCGACACAGCGGACCCGGACATCATGACCATACTACTCGACATGGACACATGGCAACCAACCGAGAACCGGACCTGCATAAGGTACGCAACTCAAGGGCTTTGCCTGATCCTAAGTTGAGTTGACAGACCTACCTAAACTTAACCTCTTCTATACCTTACCCTAACCCTAACCCTAACCTTAACCATCCCAAAACCCATACCTAAACTTAACCCTAACCTTAACCCTTCTTTCAAAAAAACCATATCTTACCCTAACCCCAAACCCTAACCTTAACCATTCTAAAACCTTACCTAACCCTAACCCTACAGACAGACAGTCCTTTAACCCAACCAACGGGTTAATCTACAAGTGGGCTACCATGGGGCCTACGACTTTGGCCGGCCGCGCCCGTACCCTCCGACCCGCGCGTATATGATGTGGAGTGCAACCCCTCCCTTCCCCCCTCCGGTTTCCACGTGTCAGAGATGGAAGTGGATCAACCGACTCAAAACTAGAAACCAAACACTTGGCGAGTCACCGCTGCGTTGCCGGATGTAGGGTATGGACGCAGCAAGCCAAGGAAATTTTATCCCTTACACTGACTGGGATCCTCCCTAATCCGGCCTTTTACAAGGGTTTTTTTTCCTCCACCCTTGTACCCTCTGGATTGGTTTGATGGTGAACAGGTTCAAAATTATCATTAGATTATATACCAACTAAAATAACCCTACTCTTCTCCTGACCCCTGGATGCACACCACCATTTTTTACAACCCAAAAGCATGTTTTATTGATGAACACTACACCCCCCGCCCCTTTTTTTCTCAACAAGAAGAATCCCCCCCCCCCACCCCCCCCCCCCCCCCCCCTTCAACAAAAGAAGACTCCTACTCAAAGATTCTACCTTTTTCTACTAAAGAGGATTTCTCTCAAAGACCCCCCCCCCCCCCTTTTTTTTCAACAAGAAGAATTCCCCCCCCCCCCCCCCTTCAACAAAAGAAGACCCCTACTCAAAGATTCTACCTTTTTTTACCAAAGAGGATTTTTCTCAAAGACCCCCCCCCCCCCTTCTTTTTCAACAAGAAGAATTCCCCCCCCCCCTTCAACAAAAGAAGACTCCTACTCAAAGATTTTACCTTTTTTCTACTAAAAGAGGATTTTTTACCCATCCTGACGACCGTATTTCCAACTTAGGAGCAAAATGATACAAATTACAATATAGGCCCACCACACTCACACCCCTGCACCATACACCCACATACCAAAAACCCAGGATAATACCAACATCCTACACCAGACCCTCCCCCAGGTAAGTATTCCCCCCTCCCCCCAGGTAAGTCTCTCCCCTACTGGAGTGGTCCCATCATCTTCGGAGGACAAACATCACTGGAAAAAGCCAAAAAAGTTTTTCTGGACCCGTACCTCCCATTCCCCAAGTGGACGTTAACTGGACAACACGGCCAAATCTACTATATACCCAGGATCCCAAATGGACGAAAACGCGATGGAAGCTATACTCCGCTAAAAAGCACCAACTAAAGAGGACAAGTTTAGCAACACTTCCCAGCTGGCCAAACTGAAACTACCCCCCAGAAATACTACCTACCACTACCCCTCAACAAAGAAACAAGGTTATAAGTTCCCCACACACCTGGAAATGACCAGAGTTCACGAACTTTACTTCAACTCTACATCGCTCCTTCCGCACTCTAACGCAAACTCCAAAAAGACGGAAAAAGATGTCCACCACTTTTGAAAGCCTACAGACAGACCTATGAGTCACCTAGAAACTCCACTATAGTCTCATCCGAATCCCACAGATGTCCACCCTACCCTCAACTCCTCCTGAAACTACAGAACCTCTTCTTGGGTTCCTTCTAGGCCCAAACCCTCAACAAGAGCAGACCGCTCCCGAAGCTAACACACAAGTCAATGGAGACACAGAGGTCAAACACTACTTTCTCAGAGGAGGATCTAATATACTTCTACTCATCACAGAAACTCCACGTTTTGCTCATCCTGACCCTTAAGACTTCTAGTCTTACCTAAAATCAACCTCACACCTCTGGGACCCCCACGTCCTATACAGCACCCCAAAAGCAAAGTTCCATCCTTCGCATTGGTTTCTATGACAAAGGCTCCCCTACACCTTACAGACGAACAGACGCCTCACTCAAACAAAGGGAAGATCTCATTGGACCAAACTCCAACAGGCCTTCACGTGCACACCGCATGCACACCTTGTGCCATCTCATGATTGGACCCTGGCCTAAACCACACCCCCAGTTTTTCACATAAAAAGAGGAGCACCCCTCAGTCTCAGCATCATTAGGGTCCACAGATCCCCAAAGAGCCTTCTACTGGATACAAGACTCAAGCTGGAAACCTGCAGAAGACCTCCTCTCCTCCTCTCCTCCACTGACCTACTGGATACAGACCCCAGCCCGGACTCTACCAAGACGAACCTCTCCCCCACAGATCTACTGGATAAAGACCCAAGCCTGCACTCTACCCAGACCACCTCTCCCCTCAAGGATCTACCGGACCCCAACTATATACCAACCCCTAAAGGGACACCTCACTGGGACCCAGACACCAGCTGATATTCTACACTCCCCACAAGCATCTCACCTGAACGACCGGACTCCTACGACTCGCCCTCCCCCCCCAAAAAAGATACCTCATCAGGACCCAAACACCAGCTGATACTCCCACAGACCTTCATAGACCTTCCAGACCACCGAGACTCTACCACTCACATACACCCACACACACCCTATTTTTTCCGGTCCATAATACGGCTTTTTTACCGCATTACGACCCAGTGCTCCTTTTTGCACTTTTTTTCCTCTCTGCCACCTGATGAAGCCGAGCAAGGCAGAAACGCGTCGTGGCTGGGTTTCCCCTAGATCTGTTGTGTAGCTGTAAAGAGGACAGGTCCCACACAGACTTCGGGGGTAACTCTTTTTGGCTACTCAATTTTCTTTGTACTTTTCTCTTTCCTTACTTTTAGTTTTCACATAGGTACACACCACACATGGCTGATCTACGGGACAACGCAGACTCTGGGGACTGCGAGGACTATTCAGACCCCCCACTCTACATCTAGACTAGCCCCACAATCGCGACGGGTCTTAATGATCTATACGGACTCTCGGAACAAATCCGCAAGATACGCACCAAGGGACCGGACGAAAACAGCTCCGACCGGCAGCCTGGGCTCATTATGGAAACGCCACATAATGAACATTTCTCCAAAGCTTCTACACAGCGGGGGAAACATCCCACACCAATGGACCTTCTCTCCCACCAGACAGCACCCCTCCACGGTCTCCATAGGACCAAAACCACCGGAGGACTACACCCCTACACCATTACATCAGGGGCACAAAGACACATCTCCTGATGCCATCCCCACCAGACCACCCCACTCTACATCCTACCTCATACCACCCCACTCCAGGACCTCCAGAAGATCCACCTCAGACCTTCCACCCAGAACCCCACCCCCCCTTCTGGAACTCCTACTCCCCCCTCCTACGGAACACCACCACCCCACAGCACCCCCAAGACTAACAAGCTGGCACTCTACGTCCCGGACCAAACCAGCAGACCAAAAGGGGCTCATCTACCCCACCCCAACCCACACCTTCAACCACATGGCTCCACAGGACCGGACCTCCTACACGCAGCACTACTCCTAAGGGGACAGGTAGCCCAGCAGATGAGAAAACCCCTAGGGACACTACCCCTAACCACCAGGTTAACCTGGTCTCACCAACCAACAACAAAGCGGAGGAACACCACACCACTGGGGCCCCACCTATCCCCCCCAACGCCTACTCTACAGCACGGTCACTCTCCAAGCTGATTAGAGCCAGACACCACATGGAGATGATCAGCTTTTACCTCTCGGACAACCAGCTACCTCCGGGCTACCTCCACCAGACCAGAACGCTTACGGCTACCTTCACACCATCAGGAGCATCTGACACCACCCTAGCGGCTCTCGCTACAGCATCTTCACTTTGGATCCAAACCAGCCACCAGATCCTAGAACAGCACTACAGGGAGGAACTATCCCACAAATACACCATACTCTACAACACTCCATCCTGCCCTGACTGGCAGGAAGCCTGGTATTTAGGGGTTACATGGGCCCAGAAACTCCTCAGCGAACCACTCCGGGACTACTTGTTACAGGACATCAGGGACTCACTCCCCAAATTCTACGGGAATTGGCCTACGAGAGACTACAGCCCATTCCAACTACCACTCACCCACTGCCAACCTCACAGTGAGGACGAGGGGGATACCACCCTACAGAGGGCACACACCAGCAGACCCTCTCCTTCTCCACGGACCCACGGATACCCCACATCGGGACGATACCCTCTGAAGGAAGATTCCACTTCCCCTCTCCCGGAATCATCTAACACCACCACTCCAGAGACAAATATTTCCCCTATCCAACAGAGAACTACAAGGACACCTCCCACAACAAGCCACTCACCTCTACCATACCAGGGTACCCAGAGACCTATCCATACCCTGACCAGGGTGGGTCCCTTCCGGTTAAAACAAAACCTGCTGAACCACCCCGAAATCCTAGCCCAAACAGGACTACAAGGGACCAGGCACAGGCAGCGAGTGCCCAGGTGGCTTCTGATCCTTCCGTGCCATCCCACACCCAAACCAGGGAGGAACGGCATGCTAAGCCACAGGAACGGAAGATTACCAAGCCACGAAAACGCCTGGCCAACGAATCACTACTCGGGGACCAGCACAATCCTCCACTCCAATCAAAGGGCATCAAAAAAATCATCAACGATTGGGCAGCTACGGACCACAACCTCCCCACCTTACTAAACACTACACCAGGAGACACCCACACCCGGGACCAAACAAAGGAAACCACCGGATCCTACCCATCATTACAACCTACAACTCACCCAGCCTCCGAATGACTACTATCATCCAGCAAAGACTCCAGCACAAACAACTACTCCCTCTCCACACACCCATCCTGGCCTCCAAACGGAACAAAAATCTCAAGGACTCCCTGGTCAGCAGCCACCTCACATTATAAACCAGAGGGACAAATTACTACTCCCGGGAACCTCCAGGCCCTATACCACCACCACGACTGGACCATTACTGAGGCCTTCAGTACAACGGAGGAACGACTGGACAGACACTGCACCTGCACCTTACACACCCCACATCCCATACAACAGATAGGGGGTCATTAAGACCACAAAAAACAGATCTTCAAATAGCACCATAGAGTTACCATGCCCATGGACTCTCAAGAAATACTTTCCTTTTTATCTAAAAAAAAAAAAAAAAAAAAAATAAAAAAAAAATAAAAAAAAATATAGAACTATATATTTATATATAAGTATATCTTTTTTTTCCCCGCTTTCTTGAACTCAGGGTTACCATGACCATGGACCCTTTGATGCAAAGAAACTATAAAATAGAAATCTAAATATCTTTATGTTATTTACCAAGAACCCTCACCATCTCACCATCCTTCCAACTCTACCTCACTGAAGATACCCACCAGCACCCCCAACGGACGAGAACCTTTTTTCTCCAACTACTCTGGGGGCACGGCTTTGTCGACTCCCCCGCAGCGAGCAGACCCTAAGCAAACTAGGCCCGACCATACACCAAGCAAGAAGACCGGAGGAAATGGTAGCGACCGGACTCCTTCGGGACCCCTCTGGGGCCTGTTGGCAGACCTATCGGCTCAACCCTCCCAAGCCCCCTTACACACGGGAGACTCACGTAACGCGCTGGACCACTATCTACCCCAGATTAGATCTGGATTGGCAGTAGGTTCAGTAGCGCGTGTTTGGTCCTAGCGGGTTGGGATACCCAAAAGAGGGGCTTTTGGGTTATGCGCTGCGGCTGGAGGATCGCGTCTGCCGAATAACCCCTGGGGTGCCCAGATAATGTCTGGCGAGGTATCGGACCCCACAGAGGAAATTCCTACTGGGGACCCCCTACCCCGCCGCACTTAGCCTGGACAACCGAACCATTTTTTTACCTGGACTACGTACCAGTTCACTGTCTAGGGATGATATACCTCTGGAAACGTTACGATCCTGGAAGGGAGTAATTCCACTGGTCACTATTACCCAAAAACTCTGAATTACCTACAACTGAGATGGTGTGGATGGAAGCACCCAATTAACTTCTACTACTGCCGGACGTTTCATACGTAAGCCAGAGAAGGTTTGCCGGCTTCTAAACCCTCCATACACCGACCGTAACACAGGACGTGACTCCAGGGGCGGATGCATGACAACCGTATAGAGGGCTCGCCTTCTGGGTGTCTGTCTGCTCAAACCACTGGCGGTTATAGACTGACCACTTGACAGGGACACATGGCAACCGACTGAGGTCCGGACCTGCACAAGGTACGCAACTCGATGGTTTTGCCTGATCCTACGCCGAGTATACCCATACAGACCAGCTGGATTCGACTAGACATGGGTTGATTGGGAATTAGGATCCTGGAAGGGAATAACTCCCAATCATACACATGATTGAAAACATCCAGGACCAAAGACTGACGAACACTGAAGTGAATACAAAAAAAAAAAAAAAAATTACTGAGGCCTTCAGTACAACGGAGGAACGACTGGACAGACACTGCACC
>NW_028322109.1:0-107500 GCF_057628025.1 Oncorhynchus mykiss
AGGCAGTGACAAAAAGCTTACAGCACCTGGTATTCCCAGGCGGTCTCCCATCCAAGTACTAACCAGGCCCGACCCTGCTTAGCTTCCGAGATCAGACGAGATCAGGCCGGTGTGGCCGTAAGCGAGAAACAATCTCTTGCTGCACTATGTAAAGTCAAAGTGAGCCTGATTAACAGCTGTTGCATTTTCACCATTTAGATAAGCATCTTTGTGTCACTCAAAAAGTGGAAGAAATTGCATATACTGTAGCCATAATTTGTAGCACAGATTGTTGGATGAAATACAAACTAACCTTGCTTACTTATTTCAAAGCGAGGGCACATATTTCAGCCTTGTGGAAAAAAAACGGACAAAGAGTTGAAATTCCACAAGGCAGTGACAAAAAGCTTACAGCACCTGGTATTCCCAGGCGGTCTCCCATCCAAGTACTAACCAGGCCCGACCCTGCTTAGCTTCCGAGATCAGACGAGATCAGGCCGGTGTGGCCGTAAGCGAGAAACAATCTCTTGCTGCACTATGTAAAGTCAAAGTGAGCCTGATTAACAGCTGTTGCATTTTCACCATTTAGATAAGCATCTTTGTGTCACTCAAAAAGTGGAAGAAATTGCATATACTGTAGCCATAATTTGTAGCACAGATTGTTGGATGAAATACAAACTAACCTTGCTTACTTATTTCAAAGCGAGGGCACATATTTCAGCCTTGTGGAAAAAAAAACGGACAAAGAGTTGAAATTCCACAAGGCAGTGACAAAAAGCTTACAGCACCTGGTATTCCCAGGCGGTCTCCCATCCAAGTACTAACCAGGCCCGACCCTGCTTAGCTTCCGAGATCAGACGAGATCAGGCCGGTGTGGCCGTAAGCGAGAAACAATCTCTTGCTGCACTATGTAAAGTCAAAGTGAGCCTGATTAACAGCTGTTGCATTTTCACCATTTAGATAAGCATCTTTGTGTCACTCAAAAAGTGGAAGAAATTGCATATACTGTAGCCATAATTTGTAGCACAGATTGTTGGATGAAATACAAACTAACCTTGCTTACTTATTTCAAAGCGAGGGCACATATTTCAACCTTGTGGGAAAAAACGGACAAAGAGTTGAAATTCCACAAGGCAGTGACAAAAAGCTTACAGCACCTGGTATTCCCAGGCGGTCTCCCATCCAAGTACTAACCAGGCCCGACCCTGCTTAGCTTCCGAGATCAGACGAGATCAGGCCGGTGTGGCCGTAAGCGAGAAACAATCTCTTGCTGCACTATGTAAAGTCAAAGTGAGCCTGATTAACAGCTGTTGCATTTTCACCATTTAGATAAGCATCTTTGTGTCACTCAAAAAGTGGAAGAAATTGCATATACTGTAGCCATAATTTGTAGCACAGATTGTTGGATGAAATACAAACTAACCTTGCTTACTTATTTCAAAGCGAGGGCACATATTTCAGCCTTGTGGAAAAAAAACGGACAAAGAGTTGAAATTCCACAAGGCAGTGACAAAAAGCTTACAGCACCTGGTATTCCCAGGCGGTCTCCCATCCAAGTACTAACCAGGCCCGACCCTGCTTAGCTTCCGAGATCAGACGAGATCAGGCCGGTGTGGCCGTAAGCGAGAAACAATCTCTTGCTGCACTATGTAAAGTCAAAGTGAGCCTGATTAACAGCTGTTGCATTTTCACCATTTAGATAAGCATCTTTGTGTCACTCAAAAAGTGGAAGAAATTGCATATACTGTAGCCATAATTTGTAGCACAGATTGTTGGATGAAATACAAACTAACCTTGCTTACTTATTTCAAAGCGAGGGCACATATTTCAGCCTTGTGGAAAAAAAACGGACAAAGAGTTGAAATTCCACAAGGCAGTGACAAAAAGCTTACAGCACCTGGTATTCCCAGGCGGTCTCCCATCCAAGTACTAACCAGGCCCGACCCTGCTTAGCTTCCGAGATCAGACGAGATCAGGCGTACTCAGGCCGGTGTGGCCGTAAGCGAGAAACAATCTCTTGCTGCACTATGTAAAGTCAAAGTGAGCCTGATTAACAGCTGTTGCATTTTCACCATTTAGATAAGCATCTTTGTGTCACTCAAAAAGTGGAAGAAATTGCATATACTGTAGCCATAATTTGTAGCACAGATTGTTGGATGAAATACAAACTAACCTTGCTTACTTATTTCAAAGCGAGGGCACATATTTCAACCTTGTGGGAAAAAACGGACAAAGAGTTGAAATTCCACAAGGCAGTGACAAAAAGCTTACAGCACCTGGTATTCCCAGGCGGTCTCCCATCCAAGTACTAACCAGGCCCGACCCTGCTTAGCTTCCGAGATCAGACGAGATCAGGCCGGTGTGGCCGTAAGCGAGAAACAATCTCTTGCTGCACTATGTAAAGTCAAAGTGAGCCTGATTAACAGCTGTTGCATTTTCACCATTTAGATAAGCATCTTTGTGTCACTCAAAAAGTGGAAGAAATTGCATATACTGTAGCCATAATTTGTAGCACAGATTGTTGGATGAAATACAAACTAACCTTGCTTACTTATTTCAAAGCGAGGGCACATATTTCAGCCTTGTGGAAAAAAAACGGACAAAGAGTTGAAATTCCACAAGGCAGTGACAAAAAGCTTACAGCACCTGGTATTCCCAGGCGGTCTCCCATCCAAGTACTAACCAGGCCCGACCCTGCTTAGCTTCCGAGATCAGACGAGATCAGGCGTACTCAGGCCGGTGTGGCCGTAAGCGAGAAACAATCTCTTGCTGCACTATGTAAAGTCAAAGTGAGCCTGATTAACAGCTGTTGCATTTTCACCATTTAGATAAGCATCTTTGTGTCACTCAAAAAGTGGAAGAAATTGCATATACTGTAGCCATAATTTGTAGCACAGATTGTTGGATGAAATACAAACTAACCTTGCTTACTTATTTCAAAGCGAGGGCACATATTTCAGCCTTGTGGAAAAAAAACGGACAAAGAGTTGAAATTCCACAAGGCAGTGACAAAAAGCTTACAGCACCTGGTATTCCCAGGCGGTCTCCCATCCAAGTACTAACCAGGCCCGACCCTGCTTAGCTTCCGAGATCAGACGAGATCAGGCGTACTCAGGCCGGTGTGGCCGTAAGCGAGAAACAATCTCTTGCTGCACTATGTAAAGTCAAAGTGAGCCTGATTAACAGCTGTTGCATTTTCACCATTTAGATAAGCATCTTTGTGTCACTCAAAAAGTGGAAGAAATTGCATATACTGTAGCCATAATTTGTAGCACAGATTGTTGGATGAAATACAAACTAACCTTGCTTACTTATTTCAAAGCGAGGGCACATATTTCAACCTTGTGGGAAAAAACGGACAAAGAGTTGAAATTCCACAAGGCAGTGACAAAAAGCTTACAGCACCTGGTATTCCCAGGCGGTCTCCCATCCAAGTACTAACCAGGCCCGACCCTGCTTAGCTTCCGAGATCAGACGAGATCAGGCCGGTGTGGCCGTAAGCGAGAAACAATCTCTTGCTGCACTATGTAAAGTCAAAGTGAGCCTGATTAACAGCTGTTGCATTTTCACCATTTAGATAAGCATCTTTGTGTCACTCAAAAAGTGGAAGAAATTGCATATACTGTAGCCATAATTTGTAGCACAGATTGTTGGATGAAATACAAACTAACCTTGCTTACTTATTTCAAAGCGAGGGCACATATTTCAGCCTTGTGGAAAAAAAACGGACAAAGAGTTGAAATTCCACAAGGCAGTGACAAAAAGCTTACAGCACCTGGTATTCCCAGGCGGTCTCCCATCCAAGTACTAACCAGGCCCGACCCTGCTTAGCTTCCGAGATCAGACGAGATCAGGCGTACTCAGGCCGGTGTGGCCGTAAGCGAGAAACAATCTCTTGCTGCACTATGTAAAGTCAAAGTGAGCCTGATTAACAGCTGTTGCATTTTCACCATTTAGATAAGCATCTTTGTGTCACTCAAAAAGTGGAAGAAATTGCATATACTGTAGCCATAATTTGTAGCACAGATTGTTGGATGAAATACAAACTAACCTTGCTTACTTATTTCAAAGCGAGGGCACATATTTCAGCCTTGTGGAAAAAAAACGGACAAAGAGTTGAAATTCCACAAGGCAGTGACAAAAAGCTTACAGCACCTGGTATTCCCAGGCGGTCTCCCATCCAAGTACTAACCAGGCCCGACCCTGCTTAGCTTCCGAGATCAGACGAGATCAGGCGTACTCAGGCCGGTGTGGCCGTAAGCGAGAAACAATCTCTTGCTGCACTATGTAAAGTCAAAGTGAGCCTGATTAACAGCTGTTGCATTTTCACCATTTAGATAAGCATCTTTGTGTCACTCAAAAAGTGGAAGAAATTGCATATACTGTAGCCATAATTTGTAGCACAGATTGTTGGATGAAATACAAACTAACCTTGCTTACTTATTTCAAAGCGAGGGCACATATTTCAGCCTTGTGGAAAAAAAACGGACAAAGAGTTGAAATTCCACAAGGCAGTGACAAAAAGCTTACAGCACCTGGTATTCCCAGGCGGTCTCCCATCCAAGTACTAACCAGGCCCGACCCTGTTTAGCTTCCGAGATCAGACGAGATCAGGCGTACTCAGGCCGGTGTGGCCGTAAGCGAGAAACAATCTCTTGCTGCACTATGTAAAGTCAAAGTGAGCCTGATTAACAGCTGTTGCATTTTCACCATTTAGATAAGCATCTTTGTGTCACTCAAAAAGTGGAAGAAATTGCATATACTGTAGCCATAATTTGTAGCACAGATTGTTGGATGAAATACAAACTAACCTTGCTTACTTATTTCAAAGCGAGGGCACATATTTCAACCTTGTGGGAAAAAACGGACAAAGAGTTGAAATTCCACAAGGCAGTGACAAAAAGCTTACAGCACCTGGTATTCCCAGGCGGTCTCCCATCCAAGTACTAACCAGGCCCGACCCTGCTTAGCTTCCGAGATCAGACGAGATCAGGCCGGTGTGGCCGTAAGCGAGAAACAATCTCTTGCTGCACTATGTAAAGTCAAAGTGAGCCTGATTAACAGCTGTTGCATTTTCACCATTTAGATAAGCATCTTTGTGTCACTCAAAAAGTGGAAGAAATTGCATATACTGTAGCCATAATTTGTAGCACAGATTGTTGGATGAAATACAAACTAACCTTGCTTACTTATTTCAAAGCGAGGGCACATATTTCAGCCTTGTGGAAAAAAAACGGACAAAGAGTTGAAATTCCACAAGGCAGTGACAAAAAGCTTACAGCACCTGGTATTCCCAGGCGGTCTCCCATCCAAGTACTAACCAGGCCCGACCCTGCTTAGCTTCCGAGATCAGACGAGATCAGGCGTACTCAGGCCGGTGTGGCCGTAAGCGAGAAACAATCTCTTGCTGCACTATGTAAAGTCAAAGTGAGCCTGATTAACAGCTGTTGCATTTTCACCATTTAGATAAGCATCTTTGTGTCACTCAAAAAGTGGAAGAAATTGCATATACTGTAGCCATAATTTGTAGCACAGATTGTTGGATGAAATACAAACTAACCTTGCTTACTTATTTCAAAGCGAGGGCACATATTTCAGCCTTGTGGAAAAAAAACGGACAAAGAGTTGAAATTCCACAAGGCAGTGACAAAAAGCTTACAGCACCTGGTATTCCCAGGCGGTCTCCCATCCAAGTACTAACCAGGCCCGACCCTGCTTAGCTTCCGAGATCAGACGAGATCAGGCGTACTCAGGCCGGTGTGGCCGTAAGCGAGAAACAATCTCTTGCTGCACTATGTAAAGTCAAAGTGAGCCTGATTAACAGCTGTTGCATTTTCACCATTTAGATAAGCATCTTTGTGTCACTCAAAAAGTGGAAGAAATTGCATATACTGTAGCCATAATTTGTAGCACAGATTGTTGGATGAAATACAAACTAACCTTGCTTACTTATTTCAAAGCGAGGGCACATATTTCAGCCTTGTGGAAAAAAAACGGACAAAGAGTTGAAATTCCACAAGGCAGTGACAAAAAGCTTACAGCACCTGGTATTCCCAGGCGGTCTCCCATCCAAGTACTAACCAGGCCCGACCCTGCTTAGCTTCCGAGATCAGACGAGATCAGGCGTACTCAGGCCGGTGTGGCCGTAAGCGAGAAACAATCTCTTGCTGCACTATGTAAAGTCAAAGTGAGCCTGATTAACAGCTGTTGCATTTTCACCATTTAGATAAGCATCTTTGTGTCACTCAAAAAGTGGAAGAAATTGCATATACTGTAGCCATAATTTGTAGCACAGATTGTTGGATGAAATACAAACTAACCTTGCTTACTTATTTCAAAGCGAGGGCACATATTTCAGCCTTGTGGAAAAAAAACGGACAAAGAGTTGAAATTCCACAAGGCAGTGACAAAAAGCTTACAGCACCTGGTATTCCCAGGCGGTCTCCCATCCAAGTACTAACCAGGCCCGACCCTGCTTAGCTTCCGAGATCAGACGAGATCAGGCCGGTGTGGCCGTAAGCGAGAAACAATCTCTTGCTGCACTATGTAAAGTCAAAGTGAGCCTGATTAACAGCTGTTGCATTTTCACCATTTAGATAAGCATCTTTGTGTCACTCAAAAAGTGGAAGAAATTGCATATACTGTAGCCATAATTTGTAGCACAGATTGTTGGATGAAATACAAACTAACCTTGCTTACTTATTTCAAAGCGAGGGCACATATTTCAGCCTTGTGGAAAAAAAACGGACAAAGAGTTGAAATTCCACAAGGCAGTGACAAAAAGCTTACAGCACCTGGTATTCCCAGGCGGTCTCCCATCCAAGTACTAACCTGGCCCGACCCTGCTTAGCTTCCGAGATCAGACGAGATCAGGCGTACTCAGGCCGGTGTGGCCGTAAGCGAGAAACAATCTCTTGCTGCACTATGTAAAGTCAAAGTGAGCCTGATTAACAGCTGTTGCATTTTCACCATTTAGATAAGCATCTTTGTGTCACTCAAAAAGTGGAAGAAATTGCATATACTGTAGCCATAATTTGTAGCACAGATTGTTGGATGAAATACAAACTAACCTTGCTTACTTATTTCAAAGCGAGGGCACATATTTCAACCTTGTGGGAAAAAACGGACAAAGAGTTGAAATTCCACAAGGCAGTGACAAAAAGCTTACAGCACCTGGTATTCCCAGGCGGTCTCCCATCCAAGTACTAACCAGGCCCGACCCTGCTTAGCTTCCGAGATCAGACGAGATCAGGCCGGTGTGGCCGTAAGCGAGAAACAATCTCTTGCTGCACTATGTAAAGTCAAAGTGAGCCTGATTAACAGCTGTTGCATTTTCACCATTTAGATAAGCATCTTTGTGTCACTCAAAAAGTGGAAGAAATTGCATATACTGTAGCCATAATTTGTAGCACAGATTGTTGGATGAAATACAAACTAACCTTGCTTACTTATTTCAAAGCGAGGGCACATATTTCAGCCTTGTGGAAAAAAAACGGACAA
The DNA here is from genome assembly GCF_057628025.1 of Oncorhynchus mykiss. Taxonomy (NCBI): domain Eukaryota; kingdom Metazoa; phylum Chordata; class Actinopteri; order Salmoniformes; family Salmonidae; genus Oncorhynchus; species Oncorhynchus mykiss. The sequence continues at coordinate 7,480 of NW_028322109.1, forward strand.
AGAGTTGAAATTCCACAAGGCAGTGACAAAAAGCTTACAGCACCTGGTATTCCCAGGCGGTCTCCCATCCAAGTACTAACCAGGCCCGACCCTGCTTAGCTTCCGAGATCAGACGAGATCAGGCGTACTCAGGCCGGTGTGGCCGTAAGCGAGAAACAATCTCTTGCTGCACTATGTAAAGTCAAAGTGAGCCTGATTAACAGCTGTTGCATTTTCACCATTTAGATAAGCATCTTTGTGTCACTCAAAAAGTGGAAGAAATTGCATATACTGTAGCCATAATTTGTAGCACAGATTGTTGGATGAAATACAAACTAACCTTGCTTACTTATTTCAAAGCGAGGGCACATATTTCAACCTTGTGGGAAAAAACGGACAAAGAGTTGAAATTCCACAAGGCAGTGACAAAAAGCTTACAGCACCTGGTATTCCCAGGCGGTCTCCCATCCAAGTACTAACCAGGCCCGACCCTGCTTAGCTTCCGAGATCAGACGAGATCAGGCCGGTGTGGCCGTAAGCGAGAAACAATCTCTTGCTGCACTATGTAAAGTCAAAGTGAGCCTGATTAACAGCTGTTGCATTTTCACCATTTAGATAAGCATCTTTGTGTCACTCAAAAAGTGGAAGAAATTGCATATACTGTAGCCATAATTTGTAGCACAGATTGTTGGATGAAATACAAACTAACCTTGCTTACTTATTTCAAAGCGAGGGCACATATTTCAGCCTTGTGGAAAAAAAACGGACAAAGAGTTGAAATTCCACAAGGCAGTGACAAAAAGCTTACAGCACCTGGTATTCCCAGGCGGTCTCCCATCCAAGTACTAACCAGGCCCGACCCTGCTTAGCTTCCGAGATCAGGCGTACTCAGGCCGGTGTGGCCGTAAGCGAGAAACAATCTCTTGCTGCACTATGTAAAGTCAAAGTGAGCCTGATTAACAGCTGTTGCATTTTCACCATTTAGATAAGCATCTTTGTGTCACTCAAAAAGTGGAAGAAATTGCATATACTGTAGCCATAATTTGTAGCACAGATTGTTGGATGAAATACAAACTAACCTTGCTTACTTATTTCAAAGCGAGGGCACATATTTCAACCTTGTGGGAAAAAACGGACAAAGAGTTGAAATTCCACAAGGCAGTGACAAAAAGCTTACAGCACCTGGTATTCCCAGGCGGTCTCCCATCCAAGTACTAACCAGGCCCGACCCTGCTTAGCTTCCGAGATCAGACGAGATCAGGCCGGTGTGGCCGTAAGCGAGAAACAATCTCTTGCTGCACTATGTAAAGTCAAAGTGAGCCTGATTAACAGCTGTTGCATTTTCACCATTTAGATAAGCATCTTTGTGTCACTCAAAAAGTGGAAGAAATTGCATATACTGTAGCCATAATTTGTAGCACAGATTGTTGGATGAAATACAAACTAACCTTGCTTACTTATTTCAAAGCGAGGGCACATATTTCAGCCTTGTGGAAAAAAAACGGACAAAGAGTTGAAATTCCACAAGGCAGTGACAAAAAGCTTACAGCACCTGGTATTCCCAGGCGGTCTCCCATCCAAGTACTAACCAGGCCCGACCCTGCTTAGCTTCCGAGATCAGACGAGATCAGGCGTACTCAGGCCGGTGTGGCCGTAAGCGAGAAATAATCTCTTGCTGCACTATGTAAAGTCAAAGTGAGCCTGATTAACAGCTGTTGCATTTTCACCATTTAGATAAGCATCTTTGTGTCACTCAAAAAGTGGAAGAAATTGCATATACTGTAGCCATAATTTGTAGCACAGATTGTTGGATGAAATACAAACTAACCTTGCTTACTTATTTCAAAGCGAGGGCACATATTTCAGCCTTGTGGAAAAAAAACGGACAAAGAGTTGAAATTCCACAAGGCAGTGACAAAAAGCTTACAGCACCTGGTATTCCCAGGCGGTCTCCCATCCAAGTACTAACCAGGCCCGACCCTGCTTAGCTTCCGAGATCAGACGAGATCAGGCCGGTGTGGCCGTAAGCGAGAAACAATCTCTTGCTGCACTATGTAAAGTCAAAGTGAGCCTGATTAACAGCTGTTGCATTTTCACCATTTAGATAAGCATCTTTGTGTCACTCAAAAAGTGGAAGAAATTGCATATACTGTAGCCATAATTTGTAGCACAGATTGTTGGATGAAATACAAACTAACCTTGCTTACTTATTTCAAAGCGAGGGCACATATTTCAGCCTTGTGGAAAAAAAACGGACAAAGAGTTGAAATTCCACAAGGCAGTGACAAAAAGCTTACAGCACCTGGTATTCCCAGGCGGTCTCCCATCCAAGTACTAACCAGGCCCGACCCTGTTTAGCTTCCGAGATCAGACGAGATCAGGCGTACTCAGGCCGGTGTGGCCGTAAGCGAGAAACAATCTCTTGCTGCACTATGTAAAGTCAAAGTGAGCCTGATTAACAGCTGTTGCATTTTCACCATTTAGATAAGCATCTTTGTGTCACTCAAAAAGTGGAAGAAATTGCATATACTGTAGCCATAATTTGTAGCACAGATTGTTGGATGAAATACAAACTAACCTTGCTTACTTATTTCAAAGCGAGGGCACATATTTCAACCTTGTGGGAAAAAACGGACAAAGAGTTGAAATTCCACAAGGCAGTGACAAAAAGCTTACAGCACCTGGTATTCCCAGGCGGTCTCCCATCCAAGTACTAACCAGGCCCGACCCTGCTTAGCTTCCGAGATCAGACGAGATCAGGCCGGTGTGGCCGTAAGCGAGAAACAATCTCTTGCTGCACTATGTAAAGTCAAAGTGAGCCTGATTAACAGCTGTTGCATTTTCACCATTTAGATAAGCATCTTTGTGTCACTCAAAAAGTGGAAGAAATTGCATATACTGTAGCCATAATTTGTAGCACAGATTGTTGGATGAAATACAAACTAACCTTGCTTACTTATTTCAAAGCGAGGGCACATATTTCAGCCTTGTGGAAAAAAAACGGACAAAGAGTTGAAATTCCACAAGGCAGTGACAAAAAGCTTACAGCACCTGGTATTCCCAGGCGGTCTCCCATCCAAGTACTAACCAGGCCCGACCCTGTTTAGCTTCCGAGATCAGACGAGATCAGGCGTACTCAGGCCGGTGTGGCCGTAAGCGAGAAACAATCTCTTGCTGCACTATGTAAAGTCAAAGTGAGCCTGATTAACAGCTGTTGCATTTTCACCATTTAGATAAGCATCTTTGTGTCACTCAAAAAGTGGAAGAAATTGCATATACTGTAGCCATAATTTGTAGCACAGATTGTTGGATGAAATACAAACTAACCTTGCTTACTTATTTCAAAGCGAGGGCACATATTTCAACCTTGTGGGAAAAAACGGACAAAGAGTTGAAATTCCACAAGGCAGTGACAAAAAGCTTACAGCACCTGGTATTCCCAGGCGGTCTCCCATCCAAGTACTAACCAGGCCCGACCCTGCTTAGCTTCCGAGATCAGACGAGATCAGGCCGGTGTGGCCGTAAGCGAGAAACAATCTCTTGCTGCACTATGTAAAGTCAAAGTGAGCCTGATTAACAGCTGTTGCATTTTCACCATTTAGATAAGCATCTTTGTGTCACTCAAAAAGTGGAAGAAATTGCATATACTGTAGCCATAATTTGTAGCACAGATTGTTGGATGAAATACAAACTAACCTTGCTTACTTATTTCAAAGCGAGGGCACATATTTCAGCCTTGTGGAAAAAAAACGGACAAAGAGTTGAAATTCCACAAGGCAGTGACAAAAAGCTTACAGCACCTGGTATTCCCAGGCGGTCTCCCATCCAAGTACTAACCAGGCCCGACCCTGCTTAGCTTCCGAGATCAGACGAGATCAGGCGTACTCAGGCCGGTGTGGCCGTAAGCGAGAAACAATCTCTTGCTGCACTATGTAAAGTCAAAGTGAGCCTGATTAACAGCTGTTGCATTTTCACCATTTAGATGAGCATCTTTGTGTCACTCAAAAAGTGGAAGAAATTGCATATACTGTAGCCATAATTTGTAGCACAGATTGTTGGATGAAATACAAACTAACCTTGCTTACTTATTTCAAAGCGAGGGCACATATTTCAACCTTGTGGGAAAAAACGGACAAAGAGTTGAAATTCCACAAGGCAGTGACAAAAAGCTTACAGCACCTGGTATTCCCAGGCGGTCTCCCATCCAAGTACTAACCAGGCCCGACCCTGCTTAGCTTCCGAGATCAGACGAGATCAGGCCGGTGTGGCCGTAAGCGAGAAACAATCTCTTGCTGCACTATGTAAAGTCAAAGTGAGCCTGATTAACAGCTGTTGCATTTTCACCATTTAGATAAGCATCTTTGTGTCACTCAAAAAGTGGAAGAAATTGCATATACTGTAGCCATAATTTGTAGCACAGATTGTTGGATGAAATACAAACTAACCTTGCTTACTTATTTCAAAGCGAGGGCACATATTTCAGCCTTGTGGAAAAAAAACGGACAAAGAGTTGAAATTCCACAAGGCAGTGACAAAAAGCTTACAGCACCTGGTATTCCCAGGCGGTCTCCCATCCAAGTACTAACCAGGCCCGACCCTGCTTAGCTTCCGAGATCAGGCGTACTCAGGCCGGTGTGGCCGTAAGCGAGAAACAATCTCTTGCTGCACTATGTAAAGTCAAAGTGAGCCTGATTAACAGCTGTTGCATTTTCACCATTTAGATAAGCATCTTTGTGTCACTCAAAAAGTGGAAGAAATTGCATATACTGTAGCCATAATTTGTAGCACAGATTGTTGGATGAAATACAAACTAACCTTGCTTACTTATTTCAAAGCGAGGGCACATATTTCAACCTTGTGGGAAAAAACGGACAAAGAGTTGAAATTCCACAAGGCAGTGACAAAAAGCTTACAGCACCTGGTATTCCCAGGCGGTCTCCCATCCAAGTACTAACCAGGCCCGACCCTGCTTAGCTTCCGAGATCAGACGAGATCAGGCCGGTGTGGCCGTAAGCGAGAAACAATCTCTTGCTGCACTATGTAAAGTCAAAGTGAGCCTGATTAACAGCTGTTGCATTTTCACCATTTAGATAAGCATCTTTGTGTCACTCAAAAAGTGGAAGAAATTGCATATACTGTAGCCATAATTTGTAGCACAGATTGTTGGATGAAATACAAACTAACCTTGCTTACTTATTTCAAAGCGAGGGCACATATTTCAGCCTTGTGGAAAAAAAACGGACAAAGAGTTGAAATTCCACAAGGCAGTGACAAAAAGCTTACAGCACCTGGTATTCCCAGGCGGTCTCCCATCCAAGTACTAACCAGGCCCGACCCTGCTTAGCTTCCGAGATCAGGCGTACTCAGGCCGGTGTGGCCGTAAGCGAGAAACAATCTCTTGCTGCACTATGTAAAGTCAAAGTGAGCCTGATTAACAGCTGTTGCATTTTCACCATTTAGATAAGCATCTTTGTGTCACTCAAAAAGTGGAAGAAATTGCATATACTGTAGCCATAATTTGTAGCACAGATTGTTGGATGAAATACAAACTAACCTTGCTTACTTATTTCAAAGCGAGGGCACATATTTCAACCTTGTGGGAAAAAACGGACAAAGAGTTGAAATTCCACAAGGCAGTGACAAAAAGCTTACAGCACCTGGTATTCCCAGGCGGTCTCCCATCCAAGTACTAACCAGGCCCGACCCTGCTTAGCTTCCGAGATCAGACGAGATCAGGCCGGTGTGGCCGTAAGCGAGAAACAATCTCTTGCTGCACTATGTAAAGTCAAAGTGAGCCTGATTAACAGCTGTTGCATTTTCACCATTTAGATAAGCATCTTTGTGTCACTCAAAAAGTGGAAGAAATTGCATATACTGTAGCCATAATTTGTAGCACAGATTGTTGGATGAAATACAAACTAACCTTGCTTACTTATTTCAAAGCGAGGGCACATATTTCAGCCTTGTGGAAAAAAAACGGACAAAGAGTTGAAATTCCACAAGGCAGTGACAAAAAGCTTACAGCACCTGGTATTCCCAGGCGGTCTCCCATCCAAGTACTAACCAGGCCCGACCCTGCTTAGCTTCCGAGATCAGACGAGATCAGGCGTACTCAGGCCGGTGTGGCCGTAAGCGAGAAACAATCTCTTGCTGCACTATGTAAAGTCAAAGTGAGCCTGAATTAACAGCTGTTGCATTTTCACCATTTAGATAAGCATCTTTGTGTCACTCAAAAAGTGGAAGAAATTGCATATACTGTAGCCATAATTTGTAGCACAGATTGTTGGATGAAATACAAACTAACCTTGCTTACTTATTTCAAAGCGAGGGCACATATTTCAACCTTGTGGGAAAAAACGGACAAAGAGTTGAAATTCCACAAGGCAGTGACAAAAGCTTACAGCACCTGGTATTCCCAGGCGGTCTCCCATCCAAGTACTAACCAGGCCCGACCCTGCTTAGCTTCCGAGATCAGACGAGATCAGGCCGGTGTGGCCGTAAGCGAGAAACAATCTCTTGCTGCACTATGTAAAGTCAAAGTGAGCCTGATTAACAGCTGTTGCATTTTCACCATTTAGATAAGCATCTTTGTGTCACTCAAAAAGTGGAAGAAATTGCATATACTGTAGCCATAATTTGTAGCACAGATTGTTGGATGAAATACAAACTAACCTTGCTTACTTATTTCAAAGCGAGGGCACATATTTCAGCCTTGTGGAAAAAAACGGACAAAGAGTTGAAATTCCACAAGGCAGTGACAAAAAGCTTACAGCACCTGGTATTCCCAGGCGGTCTCCCATCCAAGTACTAACCAGGCCCGACCCTGCTTAGCTTCCGAGATCAGACGAGATCAGGCGTACTCAGGCCGGTGTGGCCGTAAGCGAGAAACAATCTCTTGCTGCACTATGTAAAGTCAAAGTGAGCCTGATTAACAGCTGTTGCATTTTCACCATTTAGATAAGCATCTTTGTGTCACTCAAAAAGTGGAAGAAATTGCATATACTGTAGCCATAATTTGTAGCACAGATTGTTGGATGAAATACAAACTAACCTTGCTTACTTATTTCAAAGCGAGGGCACATATTTCAACCTTGTGGGAAAAAAAACGGACAAAGAGTTGAAATTCCACAAGGCAGTGACAAAAAGCTTACAGCACCTGGTATTCCCAGGCGGTCTCCCATCCAAGTACTAACCAGGCCCGACCCTGCTTAGCTTCCGAGATCAGACGAGATCAGGCCGGTGTGGCCGTAAGCGAGAAACAATCTCTTGCTGCACTATGTAAAGTCAAAGTGAGCCTGATTAACAGCTGTTGCATTTTCACCATTTAGATAAGCATCTTTGTGTCACTCAAAAAGTGGAAGAAATTGCATATACTGTAGCCATAATTTGTAGCACAGATTGTTGGATGAAATACAAACTAACCTTGCTTACTTATTTCAAAGCGAGGGCACATATTTCAGCCTTGTGGAAAAAAAACGGACAAAGAGTTGAAATTCCACAAGGCAGTGACAAAAAGCTTACAGCACCTGGTATTCCCAGGCGGTCTCCCATCCAAGTACTAACCAGGCCCGACCCTGCTTAGCTTCCGAGATCAGACGAGATCAGGCGTACTCAGGCCGGTGTGGCCGTAAGCGAGAAACAATCTCTTGCTGCACTATGTAAAGTCAAAGTGAGCCTGATTAACAGCTGTTGCATTTTCACCATTTAGATAAGCATCTTTGTGTCACTCAAAAAGTGGAAGAAATTGCATATACTGTAGCCATAATTTGTAGCACAGATTGTTGGATGAAATACAAACTAACCTTGCTTACTTATTTCAAAGCGAGGGCACATATTTCAGCCTTGTGGAAAAAACGGACAAAGAGTTGAAATTCCACAAGGCAGTGACAAAAAGCTTACAGCACCTGGTATTCCCAGGCGGTTCTCCCATCCAAGTACTAACCAGGCCCGACCCTGCTTAGCTTCCGAGATCAGACGAGATCAGGCCGGTGTGGCCGTAAGCGAGAAACAATCTCTTGCTGCACTATGTAAAGTCAAAGTGAGCCTGATTAACAGCTGTTGCATTTTCACCATTTAGATAAGCATCTTTGTGTCACTCAAAAAGTGGAAGAAATTGCATATACTGTAGCCATAATTTGTAGCACAGATTGTTGGATGAAATACAAACTAACCTTGCTTACTTATTTCAAAGCGAGGGCACATATTTCAGCCTTGTGGAAAAAAAACGGACAAAGAGTTGAAATTCCACAAGGCAGTGACAAAAAGCTTACAGCACCTGGTATTCCCAGGCGGTCTCCCATCCAAGTACTAACCAGGCCCGACCCTGCTTAGCTTCCGAGATCAGACGAGATCAGGCGTACTCAGGCCGGTGTGGCCGTAAGCGAGAAAAATCTCTTGCTGCACTATGTAAAGTCAAAGTGAGCCTGATTAACAGCTGTTGCATTTTCACCATTTAGATAAGCATCTTTGTGTCACTCAAAAAGTGGAAGAAATTGCATATACTGTAGCCATAATTTGTAGCACAGATTGTTGGATGAAATACAAACTAACCTTGCTTACTTATTTCAAAGCGAGGGCACATATTTCAGCCTTGTGGAAAAAAACGGACAAAGAGTTGAAATTCCACAAGGCAGTGACAAAAAGCTTACAGCACCTGGTATTCCCAGGCGGTCTCCCATCCAAGTACTAACCAGGCCCGACCCTGCTTAGCTTCCGAGATCAGACGAGATCAGGCCGGTGTGGCCGTAAGCGAGAAACAATCTCTTGCTGCACTATGTAAAGTCAAAGTGAGCCTGATTAACAGCTGTTGCATTTTCACCATTTAGATAAGCATCTTTGTGTCACTCAAAAAGTGGAAGAAATTGCATATACTGTAGCCATAATTTGTAGCACAGATTGTTGGATGAAATACAAACTAACCTTGCTTACTTATTTCAAAGCGAGGGCACATATTTCAGCCTTGTGGAAAAAAACGGACAAAGAGTTGAAATTCCACAAGGCAGTGACAAAAAGCTTACAGCACCTGGTATTCCCAGGCGGTCTCCCATCCAAGTACTAACCAGGCCCGACCCTGCTTAGCTTCCGAGATCAGACGAGATCAGGCGGTACTCAGGCCGGTGTGGCCGTAAGCGAGAAACAATCTCTTGCTGCACTATGTAAAGTCAAAGTGAGCCTGATTAACAGCTGTTGCATTTTCACCATTTAGATAAGCATCTTTGTGTCACTCAAAAAGTGGAAGAAATTGCATATACTGTAGCCATAATTTGTAGCACAGATTGTTGGATGAAATACAAACTAACCTTGCTTACTTATTTCAAAGCGAGGGCACATATTTCAGCCTTGTGGGAAAAAACGGACAAAGAGTTGAAATTCCACAAGGCAGTGACAAAAAGCTTACAGCACCTGGTATTCCCAGGCGGTCTCCCATCCAAGTACTAACCAGGCCCGACCCTGCTTAGCTTCCGAGATCAGACGAGATCAGGCCGGTGTGGCCGTAAGCGAGAAACAATCTCTTGCTGCACTATGTAAAGTCAAAGTGAGCCTGATTAACAGCTGTTGCATTTTCACCATTTAGATAAGCATCTTTGTGTCACTCAAAAAGTGGAAGAAATTGCATATACTGTAGCCATAATTTGTAGCACAGATTGTTGGATGAAATACAAACTAACCTTGCTTACTTATTTCAAAGCGAGGGCACATATTTCAGCCTTGTGGAAAAAAAACGGACAAAGAGTTGAAATTCCACAAGGCAGTGACAAAAAGCTTACAGCACCTGGTATTCCCAGGCGGTCTCCCATCCAAGTACTAACCAGGCCCGACCCTGCTTAGCTTCCGAGATCAGACGAGATCAGGCGTACTCAGGCCGGTGTGGCCGTAAGCGAGAAACAATCTCTTGCTGCACTATGTAAAGTCAAAGTGAGCCTGATTAACAGCTGTTGCATTTTCACCATTTAGATAAGCATCTTTGTGTCACTCAAAAAGTGGAAGAAATTGCATAGCATAAATTGTAGCACAGATTGTTGGATGAAATACAAACTAACCTTGCTTACTTATTTCAAAGCGAGGGCACATATTTCAGCCTTGTGGAAAAAAACGGACAAAGAGTTGAAATTCCACAAGGCAGTGACAAAAAGCTTACAGCACCTGGTATTCCCAGGCGGTCTCCCATCCAAGTACTAACCAGGCCGACCCTGCTTAGCTTCCGAGATCAGACGAGATCAGGCCGGTGTGGCGTAAGCGAGAAACAATCTCTTGCTGCACTATGTAAGTCAAAGTGAGCCTGATTAACAGCTGTTGCATTTTCACCATTTAGATAAGCATCTTGGTGTCACTCAAAAAGTGGAAGAAATTGCATATACTGTAGCCATAATTTGTAGCACAGATTGTTGGATGAAATACAAACTAACCTTGCTTACTTATTTCAAAGCGAGGGCACATATTTCAGCCTTGTGGAAAAAAAACGGACAAAGAGTTAAATTCCACAAGGCAGTGACAAAAAGCTTACAGCACCTGGTATTCCCAGGCGGTCTCCCATCCAAGTACTAACCATGCCCGACCCTGCTTAGCTTCCGAGATCAGACGAGATCAGGCGTACTCAGGCCGGTGTGGCCGTAAGCGAGAAACAATCTCTTGCTGCACTATGTAAAGTCAAAGTGAGCCTGATTAACAGCTGTTGCATTTTCACCATTTAGATAAGCATCTTTGTGTCACTCAAAAAGTGGAAGAAATTGCATATACTGTAGCCATAATTTGTAGCACAGATTGTTGGATGAAATACAAACTAACCTTGCTTACTTATTTCAAAGCGAGGGCACATATTTCAACCTTGTGGGAAAAAACGGACAAAGAGTTGAAATTCCACAAGGCAGTGACAAAAAGCTTACAGCACCTGGTATTCCCAGGCGGTCTCCCATCCAAGTACTAACCAGGCCCGACCCTGCTTAGCTTCCGAGATCAGACGAGATCAGGCGTACTCAGGCCGGTGTGGCCGTAAGCGAGAAACAATCTCTTGCTGCACTATGTAAAGTCAAAGTGAGCCTGATTAACAGCTGTTGCATTTTCACCATTTAGATAAGCATCTTTGTGTCACTCAAAAAGTGGAAGAAATTGCATATACTGTAGCCATAATTTGTAGCACAGATTGTTGGATGAAATACAAACTAACCTTGCTTACTTATTTCAAAGCGAGGGCACATATTTCAACCTTGTGGGAAAAAACGGACAAAGAGTTGAAATTCCACAAGGCAGTGACAAAAAGCTTACAGCACCTGGTATTCCCAGGCGGTCTCCCATCCAAGTACTAACCAGGCCCGACCCTGCTTAGCTTCCGAGATCAGACGAGATCAGGCGTACTCAGGCCGGTGTGGCCGTAAGCGAGAAACAATCTCTTGCTGCACTATGTAAAGTCAAAGTGAGCCTGATTAACAGCTGTTGCATTTTCACCATTTAGATAAGCATCTTTGTGTCACTCAAAAAGTGGAAGAAATTGCATATACTGTAGCCATAATTTGTAGCACAGATTGTTGGATGAAATACAAACTAACCTTGCTTACTTATTTCAAAGCGAGGGCACATATTTCAACCTTGTGGGAAAAAACGGACAAAGAGTTGAAATTCCACAAGGCAGTGACAAAAAGCTTACAGCACCTGGTATTCCCAGGCGGTCTCCCATCCAAGTACTAACCAGGCCCGACCCTGCTTAGCTTCCGAGATCAGACGAGATCAGGCGTACTCAGACCGGTGTGGCCGTAAGCGAGAAACAATCTCTTGCTGCACTATGTAAAGTCAAAGTGAGCCTGATTAACAGCTGTTGCATTTTCACCATTTAGATAAGCATCTTTGTGTCACTCAAAAAGTGGAAGAAATTGCATATACTGTAGCCATAATTTGTAGCACAGATTGTTGGATGAAATACAAACTAACCTTGCTTACTTATTTCAAAGCGAGGGCACATATTTCAACCTTGTGGGAAAAAACGGACAAAGAGTTGAAATTCCACAAGGCAGTGACAAAAAGCTTACAGCACCTGGTATTCCCAGGCGGTCTCCCATCCAAGTACTAACCAGGCCCGACCCTGCTTAGCTTCCGAGATCAGACGAGATCAGGCGTACTCAGGCCGGTGTGGCCGTAAGCGAGAAACAATCTCTTGCTGCACTATGTAAAGTCAAAGTGAGCCTGATTAACAGCTGTTGCATTTTCACCATTTAGATAAGCATCTTTGTGTCACTCAAAAAGTGGAAGAAATTGCATATACTGTAGCCATAATTTGTAGCACAGATTGTTGGATGAAATACAAACTAACCTTGCTTACTTATTTCAAAGCGAGGGCACATATTTCAACCTTGTGGGAAAAAACGGACAAAGAGTTGAAATTCCACAAGGCAGTGACAAAAAGCTTACAGCACCTGGTATTCCCAGGCGGTCTCCCATCCAAGTACTAACCAGGCCCGACCCTGCTTAGCTTCCGAGATCAGACGAGATCAGGCGTACTCAGGCCGGTGTGGCCGTAAGCGAGAAACAATCTCTTGCTGCACTATGTAAAGTCAAAGTGAGCCTGATTAACAGCTGTTGCATTTTCACCATTTAGATAAGCATCTTTGTGTCACTCAAAAAGTGGAAGAAATTGCATATACTGTAGCCATAATTTGTAGCACAGATTGTTGGATGAAATACAAACTAACCTTGCTTACTTATTTCAAAGCGAGGGCACATATTTCAACCTTGTGGGAAAAAACGGACAAAGAGTTGAAATTCCACAAGGCAGTGACAAAAAGCTTACAGCACCTGGTATTCCCAGGCGGTCTCCCATCCAAGTACTAACCAGGCCCGACCCTGCTTAGCTTCCGAGATCAGACGAGATCAGGCGTACTCAGGCCGGTGTGGCCGTAAGCGAGAAACAATCTCTTGCTGCACTATGTAAAGTCAAAGTGAGCCTGATTAACAGCTGTTGCATTTTCACCATTTAGATAAGCATCTTTGTGTCACTCAAAAAGTGGAAGAAATTGCATATACTGTAGCCATAATTTGTAGCACAGATTGTTGGATGAAATACAAACTAACCTTGCTTACTTATTTCAAAGCGAGGGCACATATTTCAACCTTGTGGGAAAAAACGGACAAAGAGTTGAAATTCCACAAGGCAGTGACAAAAAGCTTACAGCACCTGGTATTCCCAGGCGGTCTCCCATCCAAGTACTAACCAGGCCCGACCCTGCTTAGCTTCCGAGATCAGACGAGATCAGGCGTACTCAGGCCGGTGTGGCCGTAAGCGAGAAACAATCTCTTGCTGCACTATGTAAAGTCAAAGTGAGCCTGATTAACAGCTGTTGCATTTTCACCATTTAGATAAGCATCTTTGTGTCACTCAAAAAGTGGAAGAAATTGCATATACTGTAGCCATAATTTGTAGCACAGATTGTTGGATGAAATACAAACTAACCTTGCTTACTTATTTCAAAGCGAGGGCACATATTTCAACCTTGTGGGAAAAAACGGACAAAGAGTTGAAATTCCACAAGGCAGTGACAAAAAGCTTACAGCACCTGGTATTCCCAGGCGGTCTCCCATCCAAGTACTAACCAGGCCCGACCCTGCTTAGCTTCCGAGATCAGACGAGATCAGGCGTACTCAGGCCGGTGTGGCCGTAAGCGAGAAACAATCTCTTGCTGCACTATGTAAAGTCAAAGTGAGCCTGATTAACAGCTGTTGCATTTTCACCATTTAGATAAGCATCTTTGTGTCACTCAAAAAGTGGAAGAAATTGCATATACTGTAGCCATAATTTGTAGCACAGATTGTTGGATGAAATACAAACTAACCTTGCTTACTTATTTCAAAGCGAGGGCACATATTTCAACCTTGTGGGAAAAAACGGACAAAGAGTTGAAATTCCACAAGGCAGTGACAAAAAGCTTACAGCACCTGGTATTCCCAGGCGGTCTCCCATCCAAGTACTAACCAGGCCCGACCCTGCTTAGCTTCCGAGATCAGACGAGATCAGGCGTACTCAGGCCGGTGTGGCCGTAAGCGAGAAACAATCTCTTGCTGCACTATGTAAAGTCAAAGTGAGCCTGATTAACAGCTGTTGCATTTTCACCATTTAGATAAGCATCTTTGTGTCACTCAAAAAGTGGAAGAAATTGCATATACTGTAGCCATAATTTGTAGCACAGATTGTTGGATGAAATACAAACTAACCTTGCTTACTTATTTCAAAGCGAGGGCACATATTTCAACCTTGTGGGAAAAAACGGACAAAGAGTTGAAATTCCACAAGGCAGTGACAAAAAGCTTACAGCACCTGGTATTCCCAGGCGGTCTCCCATCCAAGTACTAACCAGGCCCGACCCTGCTTAGCTTCCGAGATCAGACGAGATCAGGCGTACTCAGGCCGGTGTGGCCGTAAGCGAGAAACAATCTCTTGCTGCACTATGTAAAGTCAAAGTGAGCCTGATTAACAGCTGTTGCATTTTCACCATTTAGATAAGCATCTTTGTGTCACTCAAAAAGTGGAAGAAATTGCATATACTGTAGCCATAATTTGTAGCACAGATTGTTGGATGAAATACAAACTAACCTTGCTTACTTATTTCAAAGCGAGGGCACATATTTCAACCTTGTGGGAAAAAACGGACAAAGAGTTGAAATTCCACAAGGCAGTGACAAAAAGCTTACAGCACCTGGTATTCCCAGGCGGTCTCCCATCCAAGTACTAACCAGGCCCGACCCTGCTTAGCTTCCGAGATCAGACGAGATCAGGCGTACTCAGGCCGGTGTGGCCGTAAGCGAGAAACAATCTCTTGCTGCACTATGTAAAGTCAAAGTGAGCCTGATTAACAGCTGTTGCATTTTCACCATTTAGATAAGCATCTTTGTGTCACTCAAAAAGTGGAAGAAATTGCATATACTGTAGCCATAATTTGTAGCACAGATTGTTGGATGAAATACAAACTAACCTTGCTTACTTATTTCAAAGCGAGGGCACATATTTCAACCTTGTGGGAAAAAACGGACAAAGAGTTGAAATTCCACAAGGCAGTGACAAAAAGCTTACAGCACCTGGTATTCCCAGGCGGTCTCCCATCCAAGTACTAACCAGGCCCGACCCTGCTTAGCTTCCGAGATCAGACGAGATCAGGCGTACTCAGGCCGGTGTGGCCGTAAGCGAGAAACAATCTCTTGCTGCACTATGTAAAGTCAAAGTGAGCCTGATTAACAGCTGTTGCATTTTCACCATTTAGATAAGCATCTTTGTGTCACTCAAAAAGTGGAAGAAATTGCATATACTGTAGCCATAATTTGTAGCACAGATTGTTGGATGAAATACAAACTAACCTTGCTTACTTATTTCAAAGCGAGGGCACATATTTCAACCTTGTGGGAAAAAACGGACAAAGAGTTGAAATTCCACAAGGCAGTGACAAAAAGCTTACAGCACCTGGTATTCCCAGGCGGTCTCCCATCCAAGTACTAACCAGGCCCGACCCTGCTTAGCTTCCGAGATCAGACGAGATCAGGCGTACTCAGGCCGGTGTGGCCGTAAGCGAGAAACAATCTCTTGCTGCACTATGTAAAGTCAAAGTGAGCCTGATTAACAGCTGTTGCATTTTCACCATTTAGATAAGCATCTTTGTGTCACTCAAAAAGTGGAAGAAATTGCATATACTGTAGCCATAATTTGTAGCACAGATTGTTGGATGAAATACAAACTAACCTTGCTTACTTATTTCAAAGCGAGGGCACATATTTCAACCTTGTGGGAAAAAACGGACAAAGAGTTGAAATTCCACAAGGCAGTGACAAAAAGCTTACAGCACCTGGTATTCCCAGGCGGTCTCCCATCCAAGTACTAACCAGGCCCGACCCTGCTTAGCTTCCGAGATCAGACGAGATCAGGCGTACTCAGGCCGGTGTGGCCGTAAGCGAGAAACAATCTCTTGCTGCACTATGTAAAGTCAAAGTGAGCCTGATTAACAGCTGTTGCATTTTCACCATTTAGATAAGCATCTTTGTGTCACTCAAAAAGTGGAAGAAATTGCATATACTGTAGCCATAATTTGTAGCACAGATTGTTGGATGAAATACAAACTAACCTTGCTTACTTATTTCAAAGCGAGGGCACATATTTCAACCTTGTGGGAAAAAACGGACAAAGAGTTGAAATTCCACAAGGCAGTGACAAAAAGCTTACAGCACCTGGTATTCCCAGGCGGTCTCCCATCCAAGTACTAACCAGGCCCGACCCTGCTTAGCTTCCGAGATCAGACGAGATCAGGCGTACTCAGGCCGGTGTGGCCGTAAGCGAGAAACAATCTCTTGCTGCACTATGTAAAGTCAAAGTGAGCCTGATTAACAGCTGTTGCATTTTCACCATTTAGATAAGCATCTTTGTGTCACTCAAAAAGTGGAAGAAATTGCATATACTGTAGCCATAATTTGTAGCACAGATTGTTGGATGAAATACAAACTAACCTTGCTTACTTATTTCAAAGCGAGGGCACATATTTCAACCTTGTGGGAAAAAACGGACAAAGAGTTGAAATTCCACAAGGCAGTGACAAAAAGCTTACAGCACCTGGTATTCCCAGGCGGTCTCCCATCCAAGTACTAACCAGGCCCGACCCTGCTTAGCTTCCGAGATCAGACGAGATCAGGCGTACTCAGGCCGGTGTGGCCGTAAGCGAGAAACAATCTCTTGCTGCACTATGTAAAGTCAAAGTGAGCCTGATTAACAGCTGTTGCATTTTCACCATTTAGATAAGCATCTTTGTGTCACTCAAAAAGTGGAAGAAATTGCATATACTGTAGCCATAATTTGTAGCACAGATTGTTGGATGAAATACAAACTAACCTTGCTTACTTATTTCAAAGCGAGGGCACATATTTCAACCTTGTGGGAAAAAACGGACAAAGAGTTGAAATTCCACAAGGCAGTGACAAAAAGCTTACAGCACCTGGTATTCCCAGGCGGTCTCCCATCCAAGTACTAACCAGGCCCGACCCTGCTTAGCTTCCGAGATCAGACGAGATCAGGCGTACTCAGGCCGGTGTGGCCGTAAGCGAGAAACAATCTCTTGCTGCACTATGTAAAGTCAAAGTGAGCCTGATTAACAGCTGTTGCATTTTCACCATTTAGATAAGCATCTTTGTGTCACTCAAAAAGTGGAAGAAATTGCATATACTGTAGCCATAATTTGTAGCACAGATTGTTGGATGAAATACAAACTAACCTTGCTTACTTATTTCAAAGCGAGGGCACATATTTCAACCTTGTGGGAAAAAACGGACAAAGAGTTGAAATTCCACAAGGCAGTGACAAAAAGCTTACAGCACCTGGTATTCCCAGGCGGTCTCCCATCCAAGTACTAACCAGGCCCGACCCTGCTTAGCTTCCGAGATCAGACGAGATCAGGCGTACTCAGGCCGGTGTGGCCGTAAGCGAGAAACAATCTCTTGCTGCACTATGTAAAGTCAAAGTGAGCCTGATTAACAGCTGTTGCATTTTCACCATTTAGATAAGCATCTTTGTGTCACTCAAAAAGTGGAAGAAATTGCATATACTGTAGCCATAATTTGTAGCACAGATTGTTGGATGAAATACAAACTAACCTTGCTTACTTATTTCAAAGCGAGGGCACATATTTCAACCTTGTGGGAAAAAACGGACAAAGAGTTGAAATTCCACAAGGCAGTGACAAAAAGCTTACAGCACCTGGTATTCCCAGGCGGTCTCCCATCCAAGTACTAACCAGGCCCGACCCTGCTTAGCTTCCGAGATCAGACGAGATCAGGCGTACTCAGGCCGGTGTGGCCGTAAGCGAGAAACAATCTCTTGCTGCACTATGTAAAGTCAAAGTGAGCCTGATTAACAGCTGTTGCATTTTCACCATTTAGATAAGCATCTTTGTGTCACTCAAAAAGTGGAAGAAATTGCATATACTGTAGCCATAATTTGTAGCACAGATTGTTGGATGAAATACAAACTAACCTTGCTTACTTATTTCAAAGCGAGGGCACATATTTCAACCTTGTGGGAAAAAACGGACAAAGAGTTGAAATTCCACAAGGCAGTGACAAAAAGCTTACAGCACCTGGTATTCCCAGGCGGTCTCCCATCCAAGTACTAACCAGGCCCGACCCTGCTTAGCTTCCGAGATCAGACGAGATCAGGCGTACTCAGGCCGGTGTGGCCGTAAGCGAGAAACAATCTCTTGCTGCACTATGTAAAGTCAAAGTGAGCCTGATTAACAGCTGTTGCATTTTCACCATTTAGATAAGCATCTTTGTGTCACTCAAAAAGTGGAAGAAATTGCATATACTGTAGCCATAATTTGTAGCACAGATTGTTGGATGAAATACAAACTAACCTTGCTTACTTATTTCAAAGCGAGGGCACATATTTCAACCTTGTGGGAAAAAACGGACAAAGAGTTGAAATTCCACAAGGCAGTGACAAAAAGCTTACAGCACCTGGTATTCCCAGGCGGTCTCCCATCCCATCCAAGTACTAACCAGGCCCGACCCTGCTTAGCTTCCGAGATCAGACGAGATCAGGCGTACTCAGGCCGGTGTGGCCGTAAGCGAGAAACAATCTCTTGCTGCACTATGTAAAGTCAAAGTGAGCCTGATTAACAGCTGTTGCATTTTCACCATTTAGATAAGCATCTTTGTGTCACTCAAAAAGTGGAAGAAATTGCATATACTGTAGCCATAATTTGTAGCACAGATTGTTGGATGAAATACAAACTAACCTTGCTTACTTATTTCAAAGCGAGGGCACATATTTCAACCTTGTGGGAAAAAACGGACAAAGAGTTGAAATTCCACAAGGCAGTGACAAAAAGCTTACAGCACCTGGTATTCCCAGGCGGTCTCCCATCCAAGTACTAACCAGGCCCGACCCTGCTTAGCTTCCGAGATCAGACGAGATCAGGCGTACTCAGGCCGGTGTGGCCGTAAGCGAGAAACAATCTCTTGCTGCACTATGTAAAGTCAAAGTGAGCCTGATTAACAGCTGTTGCATTTTCACCATTTAGATAAGCATCTTTGTGTCACTCAAAAAGTGGAAGAAATTGCATATACTGTAGCCATAATTTGTAGCACAGATTGTTGGATGAAATACAAACTAACCTTGCTTACTTATTTCAAAGCGAGGGCACATATTTCAACCTTGTGGGAAAAAACGGACAAAGAGTTGAAATTCCACAAGGCAGTGACAAAAAGCTTACAGCACCTGGTATTCCCAGGCGGTCTCCCATCCAAGTACTAACCAGGCCCGACCCTGCTTAGCTTCCGAGATCAGACGAGATCAGGCGTACTCAGGCCGGTGTGGCCGTAAGCGAGAAACAATCTCTTGCTGCACTATGTAAAGTCAAAGTGAGCCTGATTAACAGCTGTTGCATTTTCACCATTTAGATAAGCATCTTTGTGTCACTCAAAAAGTGGAAGAAATTGCATATACTGTAGCCATAATTTGTAGCACAGATTGTTGGATGAAATACAAACTAACCTTGCTTACTTATTTCAAAGCGAGGGCACATATTTCAACCTTGTGGGAAAAAACGGACAAAGAGTTGAAATTCCACAAGGCAGTGACAAAAAGCTTACAGCACCTGGTATTCCCAGGCGGTCTCCCATCCAAGTACTAACCAGGCCCGACCCTGCTTAGCTTCCGAGATCAGACGAGATCAGGCGTACTCAGGCCGGTGTGGCCGTAAGCGAGAAACAATCTCTTGCTGCACTATGTAAAGTCAAAGTGAGCCTGATTAACAGCTGTTGCATTTTCACCATTTAGATAAGCATCTTTGTGTCACTCAAAAAGTGGAAGAAATTGCATATACTGTAGCCATAATTTGTAGCACAGATTGTTGGATGAAATACAAACTAACCTTGCTTACTTATTTCAAAGCGAGGGCACATATTTCAACCTTGTGGGAAAAAACGGACAAAGAGTTGAAATTCCACAAGGCAGTGACAAAAAGCTTACAGCACCTGGTATTCCCAGGCGGTCTCCCATCCAAGTACTAACCAGGCCCGACCCTGCTTAGCTTCCGAGATCAGACGAGATCAGGCGTACTCAGGCCGGTGTGGCCGTAAGCGAGAAACAATCTCTTGCTGCACTATGTAAAGTCAAAGTGAGCCTGATTAACAGCTGTTGCATTTTCACCATTTAGATAAGCATCTTTGTGTCACTCAAAAAGTGGAAGAAATTGCATATACTGTAGCCATAATTTGTAGCACAGATTGTTGGATGAAATACAAACTAACCTTGCTTACTTATTTCAAAGCGAGGGCACATATTTCAACCTTGTGGGAAAAAACGGACAAAGAGTTGAAATTCCACAAGGCAGTGACAAAAAGCTTACAGCACCTGGTATTCCCAGGCGGTCTCCCATCCAAGTACTAACCAGGCCCGACCCTGCTTAGCTTCCGAGATCAGACGAGATCAGGCGTACTCAGGCCGGTGTGGCCGTAAGCGAGAAACAATCTCTTGCTGCACTATGTAAAGTCAAAGTGAGCCTGATTAACAGCTGTTGCATTTTCACCATTTAGATAAGCATCTTTGTGTCACTCAAAAAGTGGAAGAAATTGCATATACTGTAGCCATAATTTGTAGCACAGATTGTTGGATGAAATACAAACTAACCTTGCTTACTTATTTCAAAGCGAGGGCACATATTTCAACCTTGTGGGAAAAAACGGACAAAGAGTTGAAATTCCACAAGGCAGTGACAAAAAGCTTACAGCACCTGGTATTCCCAGGCGGTCTCCCATCCAAGTACTAACCAGGCCCGACCCTGCTTAGCTTCCGAGATCAGACGAGATCAGGCGTACTCAGGCCGGTGTGGCCGTAAGCGAGAAACAATCTCTTGCTGCACTATGTAAAGTCAAAGTGAGCCTGATTAACAGCTGTTGCATTTTCACCATTTAGATAAGCATCTTTGTGTCACTCAAAAAGTGGAAGAAATTGCATATACTGTAGCCATAATTTGTAGCACAGATTGTTGGATGAAATACAAACTAACCTTGCTTACTTATTTCAAAGCGAGGGCACATATTTCAACCTTGTGGGAAAAAACGGACAAAGAGTTGAAATTCCACAAGGCAGTGACAAAAAGCTTACAGCACCTGGTATTCCCAGGCGGTCTCCCATCCAAGTACTAACCAGGCCCGACCCTGCTTAGCTTCCGAGATCAGACGAGATCAGGCGTACTCAGGCCGGTGTGGCCGTAAGCGAGAAACAATCTCTTGCTGCACTATGTAAAGTCAAAGTGAGCCTGATTAACAGCTGTTGCATTTTCACCATTTAGATAAGCATCTTTGTGTCACTCAAAAAGTGGAAGAAATTGCATATACTGTAGCCATAATTTGTAGCACAGATTGTTGGATGAAATACAAACTAACCTTGCTTACTTATTTCAAAGCGAGGGCACATATTTCAACCTTGTGGGAAAAAACGGACAAAGAGTTGAAATTCCACAAGGCAGTGACAAAAAGCTTACAGCACCTGGTATTCCCAGGCGGTCTCCCATCCAAGTACTAACCAGGCCCGACCCTGCTTAGCTTCCGAGATCAGACGAGATCAGGCGTACTCAGGCCGGTGTGGCCGTAAGCGAGAAACAATCTCTTGCTGCACTATGTAAAGTCAAAGTGAGCCTGATTAACAGCTGTTGCATTTTCACCATTTAGATAAGCATCTTTGTGTCACTCAAAAAGTGGAAGAAATTGCATATAGCCATAATTTGTAGCACAGATTGTTGGATGAAATACAAACTAACCTTGCTTACTTATTTCAAAGCGAGGGCACATATTTCAACCTTGTGGGAAAAAACGGACAAAGAGTTGAAATTCCACAAGGCAGTGACAAAAAGCTTACAGCACCTGGTATTCCCAGGCGGTCTCCCATCCAAGTACTAACCAGGCCCGACCCTGCTTAGCTTCCGAGATCAGACGAGATCAGGCGTACTCAGGCCGGTGTGGCCGTAAGCGAGAAACAATCTCTTGCTGCACTATGTAAAGTCAAAGTGAGCCTGATTAACAGCTGTTGCATTTTCACCATTTAGATAAGCATCTTTGTGTCACTCAAAAAGTGGAAGAAATTGCATATACTGTAGCCATAATTTGTAGCACAGATTGTTGGATGAAATACAAACTAACCTTGCTTACTTATTTCAAAGCGAGGGCACATATTTCAACCTTGTGGGAAAAAACGGACAAAGAGTTGAAATTCCACATATTCCCAGGCGGTCTCCCATCCAAGTACTAACCAGGCCCGACCCTGCTTAGCTTCCGAGATCAGACGAGATCAGGCGTACTCAGGCCGGTGTGGCCGTAAGCGAGAAACAATCTCTTGCTGCACTATGTAAAGTCAAAGTGAGCCTGATTAACAGCTGTTGCATTTTCACCATTTAGATAAGCATCTTTGTGTCACTCAAAAAGTGGAAGAAATTGCATATACTGTAGCCATAATTTGTAGCACAGATTGTTGGATGAAATACAAACTAACCTTGCTTACTTATTTCAAAGCGAGGGCACATATTTCAACCTTGTGGGAAAAAACGGACAAAGAGTTGAAATTCCACAAGGCAGTGACAAAAAGCTTACAGCACCTGGTATTCCCAGGCGGTCTCCCATCCAAGTACTAACCAGGCCCGACCCTGCTTAGCTTCCGAGATCAGACGAGATCAGGCGTACTCAGGCCGGTGTGGCCGTAAGCGAGAAACAATCTCTTGCTGCACTATGTAAAGTCAAAGTGAGCCTGATTAACAGCTGTTGCATTTTCACCATTTAGATAAGCATCTTTGTGTCACTCAAAAAGTGGAAGAAATTGCATATACTGTAGCCATAATTTGTAGCACAGATTGTTGGATGAAATACAAACTAACCTTGCTTACTTATTTCAAAGCGAGGGCACATATTTCAACCTTGTGGGAAAAAACGGACAAAGAGTTGAAATTCCACAAGGCAGTGACAAAAAGCTTACAGCACCTGGTATTCCCAGGCGGTCTCCCATCCAAGTACTAACCAGGCCCGACCCTGCTTAGCTTCCGAGATCAGACGAGATCAGGCGTACTCAGGCCGGTGTGGCCGTAAGCGAGAAACAATCTCTTGCTGCACTATGTAAAGTCAAAGTGAGCCTGATTAACAGCTGTTGCATTTTCACCATTTAGATAAGCATCTTTGTGTCACTCAAAAAGTGGAAGAAATTGCATATACTGTAGCCATAATTTGTAGCACAGATTGTTGGATGAAATACAAACTAACCTTGCTTACTTATTTCAAAGCGAGGGCACATATTTCAACCTTGTGGGAAAAAACGGACAAAGAGTTGAAATTCCACAAGGCAGTGACAAAAAGCTTACAGCACCTGGTATTCCCAGGCGGTCTCCCATCCAAGTACTAACCAGGCCCGACCCTGCTTAGCTTCCGAGATCAGACGAGATCAGGCGTACTCAGGCCGGTGTGGCCGTAAGCGAGAAACAATCTCTTGCTGCACTATGTAAAGTCAAAGTGAGCCTGATTAACAGCTGTTGCATTTTCACCATTTAGATAAGCATCTTTGTGTCACTCAAAAAGTGGAAGAAATTGCATATACTGTAGCCATAATTTGTAGCACAGATTGTTGGATGAAATACAAACTAACCTTGCTTACTTATTTCAAAGCGAGGGCACATATTTCAACCTTGTGGGAAAAAACGGACAAAGAGTTGAAATTCCACAAGGCAGTGACAAAAAGCTTACAGCACCTGGTATTCCCAGGCGGTCTCCCATCCAAGTACTAACCAGGCCCGACCCTGCTTAGCTTCCGAGATCAGACGAGATCAGGCGTACTCAGGCCGGTGTGGCCGTAAGCGAGAAACAATCTCTTGCTGCACTATGTAAAGTCAAAGTGAGCCTGATTAACAGCTGTTGCATTTTCACCATTTAGATAAGCATCTTTGTGTCACTCAAAAAGTGGAAGAAATTGCATATACTGTAGCCATAATTTGTAGCACAGATTGTTGGATGAAATACAAACTAACCTTGCTTACTTATTTCAAAGCGAGGGCACATATTTCAACCTTGTGGGAAAAAACGGACAAAGAGTTGAAATTCCACAAGGCAGTGACAAAAAGCTTACAGCACCTGGTATTCCCAGGCGGTCTCCCATCCAAGTACTAACCAGGCCCGACCCTGCTTAGCTTCCGAGATCAGACGAGATCAGGCGTACTCAGGCCGGTGTGGCCGTAAGCGAGAAACAATCTCTTGCTGCACTATGTAAAGTCAAAGTGAGCCTGATTAACAGCTGTTGCATTTTCACCATTTAGATAAGCATCTTTGTGTCACTCAAAAAGTGGAAGAAATTGCATATACTGTAGCCATAATTTGTAGCACAGATTGTTGGATGAAATACAAACTAACCTTGCTTACTTATTTCAAAGCGAGGGCACATATTTCAACCTTGTGGGAAAAAACGGACAAAGAGTTGAAATTCCACAAGGCAGTGACAAAAAGCTTACAGCACCTGGTATTCCCAGGCGGTCTCCCATCCAAGTACTAACCAGGCCCGACCCTGCTTAGCTTCCGAGATCAGACGAGATCAGGCGTACTCAGGCCGGTGTGGCCGTAAGCGAGAAACAATCTCTTGCTGCACTATGTAAAGTCAAAGTGAGCCTGATTAACAGCTGTTGCATTTTCACCATTTAGATAAGCATCTTTGTGTCACTCAAAAAGTGGAAGAAATTGCATATACTGTAATTTGTAGCACAGATTGTTGGATGAAATACAAACTAACCTTGCTTACTTATTTCAAAGCGAGGGCACATATTTCAACCTTGTGGGAAAAAACGGACAAAGAGTTGAAATTCCACAAGGCAGTGACAAAAAGCTTACAGCACCTGGTATTCCCAGGCGGTCTCCCATCCAAGTACTAACCAGGCCCGACCCTGCTTAGCTTCCGAGATCAGACGAGATCAGGCGTACTCAGGCCGGTGTGGCCGTAAGCGAGAAACAATCTCTTGCTGCACTATGTAAAGTCAAAGTGAGCCTGATTAACAGCTGTTGCATTTTCACCATTTAGATAAGCATCTTTGTGTCACTCAAAAAGTGGAAGAAATTGCATATACTGTAGCCATAATTTGTAGCACAGATTGTTGGATGAAATACAAACTAACCTTGCTTACTTATTTCAAAGCGAGGGCACATATTTCAACCTTGTGGGAAAAAACGGACAAAGAGTTGAAATTCCACAAGGCAGTGACAAAAAGCTTACAGCACCTGGTATTCCCAGGCGGTCTCCCATCCAAGTACTAACCAGGCCCGACCCTGCTTAGCTTCCGAGATCAGACGAGATCAGGCGTACTCAGGCCGGTGTGGCCGTAAGCGAGAAACAATCTCTTGCTGCACTATGTAAAGTCAAAGTGAGCCTGATTAACAGCTGTTGCATTTTCACCATTTAGATAAGCATCTTTGTGTCACTCAAAAAGTGGAAGAAATTGCATATACTGTAGCCATAATTTGTAGCACAGATTGTTGGATGAAATACAAACTAACCTTGCTTACTTATTTCAAAGCGAGGGCACATATTTCAACCTTGTGGGAAAAAACGGACAAAGAGTTGAAATTCCACAAGGCAGTGACAAAAAGCTTACAGCACCTGGTATTCCCAGGCGGTCTCCCATCCAAGTACTAACCAGGCCCGACCCTGCTTAGCTTCCGAGATCAGACGAGATCAGGCGTACTCAGGCCGGTGTGGCCGTAAGCGAGAAACAATCTCTTGCTGCACTATGTAAAGTCAAAGTGAGCCTGATTAACAGCTGTTGCATTTTCACCATTTAGATAAGCATCTTTGTGTCACTCAAAAAGTGGAAGAAATTGCATATACTGTAGCCATAATTTGTAGCACAGATTGTTGGATGAAATACAAACTAACCTTGCTTACTTATTTCAAAGCGAGGGCACATATTTCAACCTTGTGGGAAAAAACGGACAAAGAGTTGAAATTCCACAAGGCAGTGACAAAAAGCTTACAGCACCTGGTATTCCCAGGCGGTCTCCCATCCAAGTACTAACCAGGCCCGACCCTGCTTAGCTTCCGAGATCAGACGAGATCAGGCGTACTCAGGCCGGTGTGGCCGTAAGCGAGAAACAATCTCTTGCTGCACTATGTAAAGTCAAAGTGAGCCTGATTAACAGCTGTTGCATTTTCACCATTTAGATAAGCATCTTTGTGTCACTCAAAAAGTGGAAGAAATTGCATATACTGTAGCCATAATTTGTAGCACAGATTGTTGGATGAAATACAAACTAACCTTGCTTACTTATTTCAAAGCGAGGGCACATATTTCAACCTTGTGGGAAAAAACGGACAAAGAGTTGAAATTCCACAAGGCAGTGACAAAAAGCTTACAGCACCTGGTATTCCCAGGCGGTCTCCCATCCAAGTACTAACCAGGCCCGACCCTGCTTAGCTTCCGAGATCAGACGAGATCAGGCGTACTCAGGCCGGTGTGGCCGTAAGCGAGAAACAATCTCTTGCTGCACTATGTAAAGTCAAAGTGAGCCTGATTAACAGCTGTTGCATTTTCACCATTTAGATAAGCATCTTTGTGTCACTCAAAAAGTGGAAGAAATTGCATATACTGTAGCCATAATTTGTAGCACAGATTGTTGGATGAAATACAAACTAACCTTGCTTACTTATTTCAAAGCGAGGGCACATATTTCAACCTTGTGGGAAAAAACGGACAAAGAGTTGAAATTCCACAAGGCAGTGACAAAAAGCTTACAGCACCTGGTATTCCCAGGCGGTCTCCCATCCAAGTACTAACCAGGCCCGACCCTGCTTAGCTTCCGAGATCAGACGAGATCAGGCGTACTCAGGCCGGTGTGGCCGTAAGCGAGAAACAATCTCTTGCTGCACTATGTAAAGTCAAAGTGAGCCTGATTAACAGCTGTTGCATTTTCACCATTTAGATAAGCATCTTTGTGTCACTCAAAAAGTGGAAGAAATTGCATATACTGTAGCCATAATTTGTAGCACAGATTGTTGGATGAAATACAAACTAACCTTGCTTACTTATTTCAAAGCGAGGGCACATATTTCAACCTTGTGGGAAAAAACGGACAAAGAGTTGAAATTCCACAAGGCAGTGACAAAAAGCTTACAGCACCTGGTATTCCCAGGCGGTCTCCCATCCAAGTACTAACCAGGCCCGACCCTGCTTAGCTTCCGAGATCAGACGAGATCAGGCGTACTCAGGCCGGTGTGGCCGTAAGCGAGAAACAATCTCTTGCTGCACTATGTAAAGTCAAAGTGAGCCTGATTAACAGCTGTTGCATTTTCACCATTTAGATAAGCATCTTTGTGTCACTCAAAAAGTGGAAGAAATTGCATATACTGTAGCCATAATTTGTAGCACAGATTGTTGGATGAAATACAAACTAACCTTGCTTACTTATTTCAAAGCGAGGGCACATATTTCAACCTTGTGGGAAAAAACGGACAAAGAGTTGAAATTCCACAAGGCAGTGACAAAAAGCTTACAGCACCTGGTATTCCCAGGCGGTCTCCCATCCAAGTACTAACCAGGCCCGACCCTGCTTAGCTTCCGAGATCAGACGAGATCAGGCGTACTCAGGCCGGTGTGGCCGTAAGCGAGAAACAATCTCTTGCTGCACTATGTAAAGTCAAAGTGAGCCTGATTAACAGCTGTTGCATTTTCACCATTTAGATAAGCATCTTTGTGTCACTCAAAAAGTGGAAGAAATTGCATATACTGTAGCCATAATTTGTAGCACAGATTGTTGGATGAAATACAAACTAACCTTGCTTACTTATTTCAAAGCGAGGGCACATATTTCAACCTTGTGGGAAAAAACGGACAAAGAGTTGAAATTCCACAAGGCAGTGACAAAAAGCTTACAGCACCTGGTATTCCCAGGCGGTCTCCCATCCAAGTACTAACCAGGCCCGACCCTGCTTAGCTTCCGAGATCAGACGAGATCAGGCGTACTCAGGCCGGTGTGGCCGTAAGCGAGAAACAATCTCTTGCTGCACTATGTAAAGTCAAAGTGAGCCTGATTAACAGCTGTTGCATTTTCACCATTTAGATAAGCATCTTTGTGTCACTCAAAAAGTGGAAGAAATTGCATATACTGTAGCCATAATTTGTAGCACAGATTGTTGGATGAAATACAAACTAACCTTGCTTACTTATTTCAAAGCGAGGGCACATATTTCAACCTTGTGGGAAAAAACGGACAAAGAGTTGAAATTCCACAAGGCAGTGACAAAAAGCTTACAGCACCTGGTATTCCCAGGCGGTCTCCCATCCAAGTACTAACCAGGCCCGACCCTGCTTAGCTTCCGAGATCAGACGAGATCAGGCGTACTCAGGCCGGTGTGGCCGTAAGCGAGAAACAATCTCTTGCTGCACTATGTAAAGTCAAAGTGAGCCTGATTAACAGCTGTTGCATTTTCACCATTTAGATAAGCATCTTTGTGTCACTCAAAAAGTGGAAGAAATTGCATATACTGTAGCCATAATTTGTAGCACAGATTGTTGGATGAAATACAAACTAACCTTGCTTACTTATTTCAAAGCGAGGGCACATATTTCAACCTTGTGGGAAAAAACGGACAAAGAGTTGAAATTCCACAAGGCAGTGACAAAAAGCTTACAGCACCTGGTATTCCCAGGCGGTCTCCCATCCAAGTACTAACCAGGCCCGACCCTGCTTAGCTTCCGAGATCAGACGAGATCAGGCGTACTCAGGCCGGTGTGGCCGTAAGCGAGAAACAATCTCTTGCTGCACTATGTAAAGTCAAAGTGAGCCTGATTAACAGCTGTTGCATTTTCACCATTTAGATAAGCATCTTTGTGTCACTCAAAAAGTGGAAGAAATTGCATATACTGTAGCCATAATTTGTAGCACAGATTGTTGGATGAAATACAAACTAACCTTGCTTACTTATTTCAAAGCGAGGGCACATATTTCAACCTTGTGGGAAAAAACGGACAAAGAGTTGAAATTCCACAAGGCAGTGACAAAAAGCTTACAGCACCTGGTATTCCCAGGCGGTCTCCCATCCAAGTACTAACCAGGCCCGACCCTGCTTAGCTTCCGAGATCAGACGAGATCAGGCGTACTCAGGCCGGTGTGGCCGTAAGCGAGAAACAATCTCTTGCTGCACTATGTAAAGTCAAAGTGAGCCTGATTAACAGCTGTTGCATTTTCACCATTTAGATAAGCATCTTTGTGTCACTCAAAAAGTGGAAGAAATTGCATATACTGTAGCCATAATTTGTAGCACAGATTGTTGGATGAAATACAAACTAACCTTGCTTACTTATTTCAAAGCGAGGGCACATATTTCAACCTTGTGGGAAAAAACGGACAAAGAGTTGAAATTCCACAAGGCAGTGACAAAAAGCTTACAGCACCTGGTATTCCCAGGCGGTCTCCCATCCAAGTACTAACCAGGCCCGACCCTGCTTAGCTTCCGAGATCAGACGAGATCAGGCGTACTCAGGCCGGTGTGGCCGTAAGCGAGAAACAATCTCTTGCTGCACTATGTAAAGTCAAAGTGAGCCTGATTAACAGCTGTTGCATTTTCACCATTTAGATAAGCATCTTTGTGTCACTCAAAAAGTGGAAGAAATTGCATATACTGTAGCCATAATTTGTAGCACAGATTGTTGGATGAAATACAAACTAACCTTGCTTACTTATTTCAAAGCGAGGGCACATATTTCAACCTTGTGGGAAAAAACGGACAAAGAGTTGAAATTCCACAAGGCAGTGACAAAAAGCTTACAGCACCTGGTATTCCCAGGCGGTCTCCCATCCAAGTACTAACCAGGCCCGACCCTGCTTAGCTTCCGAGATCAGACGAGATCAGGCGTACTCAGGCCGGTGTGGCCGTAAGCGAGAAACAATCTCTTGCTGCACTATGTAAAGTCAAAGTGAGCCTGATTAACAGCTGTTGCATTTTCACCATTTAGATAAGCATCTTTGTGTCACTCAAAAAGTGGAAGAAATTGCATATACTGTAGCCATAATTTGTAGCACAGATTGTTGGATGAAATACAAACTAACCTTGCTTACTTATTTCAAAGCGAGGGCACATATTTCAACCTTGTGGGAAAAAACGGACAAAGAGTTGAAATTCCACAAGGCAGTGACAAAAAGCTTACAGCACCTGGTATTCCCAGGCGGTCTCCCATCCAAGTACTAACCAGGCCCGACCCTGCTTAGCTTCCGAGATCAGACGAGATCAGGCGTACTCAGGCCGGTGTGGCCGTAAGCGAGAAACAATCTCTTGCTGCACTATGTAAAGTCAAAGTGAGCCTGATTAACAGCTGTTGCATTTTCACCATTTAGATAAGCATCTTTGTGTCACTCAAAAAGTGGAAGAAATTGCATATACTGTAGCCATAATTTGTAGCACAGATTGTTGGATGAAATACAAACTAACCTTGCTTACTTATTTCAAAGCGAGGGCACATATTTCAACCTTGTGGGAAAAAACGGACAAAGAGTTGAAATTCCACAAGGCAGTGACAAAAAGCTTACAGCACCTGGTATTCCCAGGCGGTCTCCCATCCAAGTACTAACCAGGCCCGACCCTGCTTAGCTTCCGAGATCAGACGAGATCAGGCGTACTCAGGCCGGTGTGGCCGTAAGCGAGAAACAATCTCTTGCTGCACTATGTAAAGTCAAAGTGAGCCTGATTAACAGCTGTTGCATTTTCACCATTTAGATAAGCATCTTTGTGTCACTCAAAAAGTGGAAGAAATTGCATATACTGTAGCCATAATTTGTAGCACAGATTGTTGGATGAAATACAAACTAACCTTGCTTACTTATTTCAAAGCGAGGGCACATATTTCAACCTTGTGGGAAAAAACGGACAAAGAGTTGAAATTCCACAAGGCAGTGACAAAAAGCTTACAGCACCTGGTATTCCCAGGCGGTCTCCCATCCAAGTACTAACCAGGCCCGACCCTGCTTAGCTTCCGAGATCAGACGAGATCAGGCGTACTCAGGCCGGTGTGGCCGTAAGCGAGAAACAATCTCTTGCTGCACTATGTAAAGTCAAAGTGAGCCTGATTAACAGCTGTTGCATTTTCACCATTTAGATAAGCATCTTTGTGTCACTCAAAAAGTGGAAGAAATTGCATATACTGTAGCCATAATTTGTAGCACAGATTGTTGGATGAAATACAAACTAACCTTGCTTACTTATTTCAAAGCGAGGGCACATATTTCAACCTTGTGGGAAAAAACGGACAAAGAGTTGAAATTCCACAAGGCAGTGACAAAAAGCTTACAGCACCTGGTATTCCCAGGCGGTCTCCCATCCAAGTACTAACCAGGCCCGACCCTGCTTAGCTTCCGAGATCAGACGAGATCAGGCGTACTCAGGCCGGTGTGGCCGTAAGCGAGAAACAATCTCTTGCTGCACTATGTAAAGTCAAAGTGAGCCTGATTAACAGCTGTTGCATTTTCACCATTTAGATAAGCATCTTTGTGTCACTCAAAAAGTGGAAGAAATTGCATATACTGTAGCCATAATTTGTAGCACAGATTGTTGGATGAAATACAAACTAACCTTGCTTACTTATTTCAAAGCGAGGGCACATATTTCAACCTTGTGGGAAAAAACGGACAAAGAGTTGAAATTCCACAAGGCAGTGACAAAAAGCTTACAGCACCTGGTATTCCCAGGCGGTCTCCCATCCAAGTACTAACCAGGCCCGACCCTGCTTAGCTTCCGAGATCAGACGAGATCAGGCGTACTCAGGCCGGTGTGGCCGTAAGCGAGAAACAATCTCTTGCTGCACTATGTAAAGTCAAAGTGAGCCTGATTAACAGCTGTTGCATTTTCACCATTTAGATAAGCATCTTTGTGTCACTCAAAAAGTGGAAGAAATTGCATATACTGTAGCCATAATTTGTAGCACAGATTGTTGGATGAAATACAAACTAACCTTGCTTACTTATTTCAAAGCGAGGGCACATATTTCAACCTTGTGGGAAAAAACGGACAAAGAGTTGAAATTCCACAAGGCAGTGACAAAAAGCTTACAGCACCTGGTATTCCCAGGCGGTCTCCCATCCAAGTACTAACCAGGCCCGACCCTGCTTAGCTTCCGAGATCAGACGAGATCAGGCGTACTCAGGCCGGTGTGGCCGTAAGCCGAGAAACAATCTCTTGCTGCACTATGTAAAGTCAAAGTGAGCCTGATTAACAGCTGTTGCATTTTCACCATTTAGATAAGCATCTTTGTGTCACTCAAAAAGTGGAAGAAATTGCATATACTGTAGCCATAATTTGTAGCACAGATTGTTGGATGAAATACAAACTAACCTTGCTTACTTATTTCAAAGCGAGGGCACATATTTCAACCTTGTGGGAAAAAACGGACAAAGAGTTGAAATTCCACAAGGCAGTGACAAAAAGCTTACAGCACCTGGTATTCCCAGGCGGTCTCCCATCCAAGTACTAACCAGGCCCGACCCTGCTTAGCTTCCGAGATCAGACGAGATCAGGCGTACTCAGGCCGGTGTGGCCGTAAGCGAGAAACAATCTCTTGCTGCACTATGTAAAGTCAAAGTGAGCCTGATTAACAGCTGTTGCATTTTCACCATTTAGATAAGCATCTTTGTGTCACTCAAAAAGTGGAAGAAATTGCATATACTGTAGCCATAATTTGTAGCACAGATTGTTGGATGAAATACAAACTAACCTTGCTTACTTATTTCAAAGCGAGGGCACATATTTCAACCTTGTGGGAAAAAACGGACAAAGAGTTGAAATTCCACAAGGCAGTGACAAAAAGCTTACAGCACCTGGTATTCCCAGGCGGTCTCCCATCCAAGTACTAACCAGGCCCGACCCTGCTTAGCTTCCGAGATCAGACGAGATCAGGCGTACTCAGGCCGGCGTGGCCGTAAGCGAGAAACAATCTCTTGCTGCACTATGTAAAGTCAAAGTGAGCCTGATTAACAGCTGTTGCATTTTCACCATTTAGATAAGCATCTTTGTGTCACTCAAAAAGTGGAAGAAATTGCATATACTGTAGCCATAATTTGTAGCACAGATTGTTGGATGAAATACAAACTAACCTTGCTTACTTATTTCAAAGCGAGGGCACATATTTCAACCTTGTGGGAAAAAACGGACAAAGAGTTGAAATTCCACAAGGCAGTGACAAAAAGCTTACAGCACCTGGTATTCCCAGGCGGTCTCCCATCCAAGTACTAACCAGGCCCGACCCTGCTTAGCTTCCGAGATCAGACGAGATCAGGCGTACTCAGGCCGGTGTGGCCGTAAGCGAGAAACAATCTCTTGCTGCACTATGTAAAGTCAAAGTGAGCCTGATTAACAGCTGTTGCATTTTCACCATTTAGATAAGCATCTTTGTGTCACTCAAAAAGTGGAAGAAATTGCATATACTGTAGCCATAATTTGTAGCACAGATTGTTGGATGAAATACAAACTAACCTTGCTTACTTATTTCAAAGCGAGGGCACATATTTCAACCTTGTGGGAAAAAACGGACAAAGAGTTGAAATTCCACAAGGCAGTGACAAAAAGCTTACAGCACCTGGTATTCCCAGGCGGTCTCCCATCCAAGTACTAACCAGGCCCGACCCTGCTTAGCTTCCGAGATCAGACGAGATCAGGCGTACTCAGGCCGGTGTGGCCGTAAGCGAGAAACAATCTCTTGCTGCACTATGTAAAGTCAAAGTGAGCCTGATTAACAGCTGTTGCATTTTCACCATTTAGATAAGCATCTTTGTGTCACTCAAAAAGTGGAAGAAATTGCATATACTGTAGCCATAATTTGTAGCACAGATTGTTGGATGAAATACAAACTAACCTTGCTTACTTATTTCAAAGCGAGGGCACATATTTCAACCTTGTGGGAAAAAACGGACAAAGAGTTGAAATTCCACAAGGCAGTGACAAAAAGCTTACAGCACCTGGTATTCCCAGGCGGTCTCCCATCCAAGTACTAACCAGGCCCGACCCTGCTTAGCTTCCGAGATCAGACGAGATCAGGCGTACTCAGGCCGGTGTGGCCGTAAGCGAGAAACAATCTCTTGCTGCACTATGTAAAGTCAAAGTGAGCCTGATTAACAGCTGTTGCATTTTCACCATTTAGATAAGCATCTTTGTGTCACTCAAAAAGTGGAAGAAATTGCATATACTGTAGCCATAATTTGTAGCACAGATTGTTGGATGAAATACAAACTAACCTTGCTTACTTATTTCAAAGCGAGGGCACATATTTCAACCTTGTGGGAAAAAACGGACAAAGAGTTGAAATTCCACAAGGCAGTGACAAAAAGCTTACAGCACCTGGTATTCCCAGGCGGTCTCCCATCCAAGTACTAACCAGGCCCGACCCTGCTTAGCTTCCGAGATCAGACGAGATCAGGCGTACTCAGGCCGGTGTGGCCGTAAGCGAGAAACAATCTCTTGCTGCACTATGTAAAGTCAAAGTGAGCCTGATTAACAGCTGTTGCATTTTCACCATTTAGATAAGCATCTTTGTGTCACTCAAAAAGTGGAAGAAATTGCATATACTGTAGCCATAATTTGTAGCACAGATTGTTGGATGAAATACAAACTAACCTTGCTTACTTATTTCAAAGCGAGGGCACATATTTCAACCTTGTGGGAAAAAACGGACAAAGAGTTGAAATTCCACAAGGCAGTGACAAAAAGCTTACAGCACCTGGTATTCCCAGGCGGTCTCCCATCCAAGTACTAACCAGGCCCGACCCTGCTTAGCTTCCGAGATCAGACGAGATCAGGCGTACTCAGGCCGGTGTGGCCGTAAGCGAGAAACAATCTCTTGCTGCACTATGTAAAGTCAAAGTGAGCCTGATTAACAGCTGTTGCATTTTCACCATTTAGATAAGCATCTTTGTGTCACTCAAAAAGTGGAAGAAATTGCATATACTGTAGCCATAATTTGTAGCACAGATTGTTGGATGAAATACAAACTAACCTTGCTTACTTATTTCAAAGCGAGGGCACATATTTCAACCTTGTGGGAAAAAACGGACAAAGAGTTGAAATTCCACAAGGCAGTGACAAAAAGCTTACAGCACCTGGTATTCCCAGGCGGTCTCCCATCCAAGTACTAACCAGGCCCGACCCTGCTTAGCTTCCGAGATCAGACGAGATCAGGCGTACTCAGGCCGGTGTGGCCGTAAGCGAGAAACAATCTCTTGCTGCACTATGTAAAGTCAAAGTGAGCCTGATTAACAGCTGTTGCATTTTCACCATTTAGATAAGCATCTTTGTGTCACTCAAAAAGTGGAAGAAATTGCATATACTGTAGCCATAATTTGTAGCACAGATTGTTGGATGAAATACAAACTAACCTTGCTTACTTATTTCAAAGCGAGGGCACATATTTCAACCTTGTGGGAAAAAACGGACAAAGAGTTGAAATTCCACAAGGCAGTGACAAAAAGCTTACAGCACCTGGTATTCCCAGGCGGTCTCCCATCCAAGTACTAACCAGGCCCGACCCTGCTTAGCTTCCGAGATCAGACGAGATCAGGCGTACTCAGGCCGGTGTGGCCGTAAGCGAGAAACAATCTCTTGCTGCACTATGTAAAGTCAAAGTGAGCCTGATTAACAGCTGTTGCATTTTCACCATTTAGATAAGCATCTTTGTGTCACTCAAAAAGTGGAAGAAATTGCATATACTGTAGCCATAATTTGTAGCACAGATTGTTGGATGAAATACAAACTAACCTTGCTTACTTATTTCAAAGCGAGGGCACATATTTCAACCTTGTGGGAAAAAACGGACAAAGAGTTGAAATTCCACAAGGCAGTGACAAAAAGCTTACAGCACCTGGTATTCCCAGGCGGTCTCCCATCCAAGTACTAACCAGGCCCGACCCTGCTTAGCTTCCGAGATCAGACGAGATCAGGCGTACTCAGGCCGGTGTGGCCGTAAGCGAGAAACAATCTCTTGCTGCACTATGTAAAGTCAAAGTGAGCCTGATTAACAGCTGTTGCATTTTCACCATTTAGATAAGCATCTTTGTGTCACTCAAAAAGTGGAAGAAATTGCATATACTGTAGCCATAATTTGTAGCACAGATTGTTGGATGAAATACAAACTAACCTTGCTTACTTATTTCAAAGCGAGTGCACATATTTCAACCTTGTGGGAAAAAACGGACAAAGAGTTGAAATTCCACAAGGCAGTGACAAAAAGCTTACAGCACCTGGTATTCCCAGGCGGTCTCCCATCCAAGTACTAACCAGGCCCGACCCTGCTTAGCTTCCGAGATCAGACGAGATCAGGCGTACTCAGGCCGGTGTGGCCGTAAGCGAGAAACAATCTCTTGCTGCACTATGTAAAGTCAAAGTGAGCCTGATTAACAGCTGTTGCATTTTCACCATTTAGATAAGCATCTTTGTGTCACTCAAAAAGTGGAAGAAATTGCATATACTGTAGCCATAATTTGTAGCACAGATTGTTGGATGAAATACAAACTAACCTTGCTTACTTATTTCAAAGCGAGGGCACATATTTCAACCTTGTGGGAAAAAACGGACAAAGAGTTGAAATTCCACAAGGCAGTGACAAAAAGCTTACAGCACCTGGTATTCCCAGGCGGTCTCCCATCCAAGTACTAACCAGGCCCGACCCTGCTTAGCTTCCGAGATCAGACGAGATCAGGCGTACTCAGGCCGGTGTGGCCGTAAGCGAGAAACAATCTCTTGCTGCACTATGTAAAGTCAAAGTGAGCCTGATTAACAGCTGTTGCATTTTCACCATTTAGATAAGCATCTTTGTGTCACTCAAAAAGTGGAAGAAATTGCATATACTGTAGCCATAATTTGTAGCACAGATTGTTGGATGAAATACAAACTAACCTTGCTTACTTATTTCAAAGCGAGTGCACATATTTCAACCTTGTGGGAAAAAACGGACAAAGAGTTGAAATTCCACAAGGCAGTGACAAAAAGCTTACAGCACCTGGTATTCCCAGGCGGTCTCCCATCCAAGTACTAACCAGGCCCGACCCTGCTTAGCTTCCGAGATCAGACGAGATCAGGCGTACTCAGGCCGGTGTGGCCGTAAGCGAGAAACAATCTCTTGCTGCACTATGTAAAGTCAAAGTGAGCCTGATTAACAGCTGTTGCATTTTCACCATTTAGATAAGCATCTTTGTGTCACTCAAAAAGTGGAAGAAATTGCATATACTGTAGCCATAATTTGTAGCACAGATTGTTGGATGAAATACAAACTAACCTTGCTTACTTATTTCAAAGCGAGGGCACATATTTCAACCTTGTGGGAAAAAACGGACAAAGAGTTGAAATTCCACAAGGCAGTGACAAAAAGCTTACAGCACCTGGTATTCCCAGGCGGTCTCCCATCCAAGTACTAACCAGGCCCGACCCTGCTTAGCTTCCGAGATCAGACGAGATCAGGCGTACTCAGGCCGGTGTGGCCGTAAGCGAGAAACAATCTCTTGCTGCACTATGTAAAGTCAAAGTGAGCCTGATTAACAGCTGTTGCATTTTCACCATTTAGATAAGCATCTTTGTGTCACTCAAAAGTGGAAGAAATTGCATATACTGTAGCACAGATTGTTGGATGAAATACAAACTAACCTTGCTTACTTATTTCAAAGCGAGGGCACATATTTCAACCTTGTGGGAAAAAACGGACAAAGAGTTGAAATTCCACAAGGCAGTGACAAAAAGCTTACAGCACCTGGTATTCCCAGGCGGTCTCCCATCCAAGTACTAACCAGGCCCGACCCTGCTTAGCTTCCGAGATCAGACGAGATCAGGCGTACTCAGGCCGGTGTGGCCGTAAGCGAGAAACAATCTCTTGCTGCACTATGTAAAGTCAAAGTGAGCCTGATTAACAGCTGTTGCATTTTCACCATTTAGATAAGCATCTTTGTGTCACTCAAAAAGTGGAAGAAATTGCATATACTGTAGCACAGATTGTTGGATGAAATACAAACTAACCTTGCTTACTTATTTCAAAGCGAGGGCACATATTTCAACCTTGTGGGAAAAAACGGACAAAGAGTTGAAATTCCACAAGGCAGTGACAAAAAGCTTACAGCACCTGGTATTCCCAGGCGGTCTCCCATCCAAGTACTAACCAGGCCCGACCCTGCTTAGCTTCCGAGATCAGACGAGATCAGGCGTACTCAGGCCGGTGTGGCCGTAAGCGAGAAACAATCTCTTGCTGCACTATGTAAAGTCAAAGTGAGCCTGATTAACAGCTGTTGCATTTTCACCATTTAGATAAGCATCTTTGTGTCACTCAAAAAGTGGAAGAAATTGCATATACTGTAGCACAGATTGTTGGATGAAATACAAACTAACCTTGCTTACTTATTTCAAAGCGAGGGCACATATTTCAACCTTGTGGGAAAAACGGACAAAGAGTTGAAATTCCACAAGGCAGTGACAAAAAGCTTACAGCACCTGGTATTCCCAGGCGGTCTCCCATCCAAGTACTAACCAGGCCCGACCCTGCTTAGCTTCCGAGATCAGACGAGATCAGGCGTACTCAGGCCGGTGTGGCCGTAAGCGAGAAACAATCTCTTGCTGCACTATGTAAAGTCAAAGTGAGCCTGATTAACAGCTGTTGCATTTTCACCATTTAGATAAGCATCTTTGTGTCACTCAAAAAGTGGAAGAAATTGCTATACTGTAGCACAGATTGTTGGATGAAATACAAACTAACCTTGCTTACTTATTTCAAAGCGAGGGCACATATTTCAACCTTGTGGGAAAAAACGGACAAAGAGTTGAAATTCCACAAGGCAGTGACAAAAAGCTTACAGCACCTGGTATTCCCAGGCGGTCTCCCATCCAAGTACTAACCAGGCCCGACCCTGCTTAGCTTCCGAGATCAGACGAGATCAGGCGTACTCAGGCCGGTGTGGCCGTAAGCGAGAAACAATCTCTTGCTGCACTATGTAAAGTCAAAGTGAGCCTGATTAACAGCTGTTGCATTTTCACCATTTAGATAAGCATCTTTGTGTCACTCAAAAAGTGGAAGAAATTGCATATACTGTAGCACAGATTGTTGGATGAAATACAAACTAACCTTGCTTACTTATTTCAAAGCGAGGGCACATATTTCAACCTTGTGGGAAAAAACGGACAAAGAGTTGAAATTCCACAAGGCAGTGACAAAAAGCTTACAGCACCTGGTATTCCCAGGCGGTCTCCCATCCAAGTACTAACCAGGCCCGACCCTGCTTAGCTTCCGAGATCAGACGAGATCAGGCGTACTCAGGCCGGTGTGGCCGTAAGCGAGAAACAATCTCTTGCTGCACTATGTAAAGTCAAAGTGAGCCTGATTAACAGCTGTTGCATTTTCACCATTTAGATAAGCATCTTTGTGTCACTCAAAAAGTGGAAGAAATTGCATATACTGTAGCACAGATTGTTGGATGAAATACAAACTAACCTTGCTTACTTATTTCAAAGCGAGGGCACATATTTCAACCTTGTGGGAAAAAACGGACAAAGAGTTGAAATTCCACAAGGCAGTGACAAAAAGCTTACAGCACCTGGTATTCCCAGGCGGTCTCCCATCCAAGTACTAACCAGGCCCGACCCTGCTTAGCTTCCGAGATCAGACGAGATCAGGCGTACTCAGGCCGGTGTGGCCGTAAGCGAGAAACAATCTCTTGCTGCACTATGTAAAGTCAAAGTGAGCCTGATTAACAGCTGTTGCATTTTCACCATTTAGATAAGCATCTTTGTGTCACTCAAAAAGTGGAAGAAATTGCATATACTGTAGCACAGATTGTTGGATGAAATACAAACTAACCTTGCTTACTTATTTCAAAGCGAGGGCACATATTTCAACCTTGTGGGAAAAAACGGACAAAGAGTTGAAATTCCACAAGGCAGTGACAAAAAGCTTACAGCACCTGGTATTCCCAGGCGGTCTCCCATCCAAGTACTAACCAGGCCCGACCCTGCTTAGCTTCCGAGATCAGACGAGATCAGGCGTACTCAGGCCGGTGTGGCCGTAAGCGAGAAACAATCTCTTGCTGCACTATGTAAAGTCAAAGTGAGCCTGATTAACAGCTGTTGCATTTTCACCATTTAGATAAGCATCTTTGTGTCACTCAAAAAGTGGAAGAAATTGCATATACTGTAGCACAGATTGTTGGATGAAATACAAACTAACCTTGCTTACTTATTTCAAAGCGAGGGCACATATTTCAACCTTGTGGGAAAAAACGGACAAAGAGTTGAAATTCCACAAGGCAGTGACAAAAAGCTTACAGCACCTGGTATTCCCAGGCGGTCTCCCATCCAAGTACTAACCAGGCCCGACCCTGCTTAGCTTCCGAGATCAGACGAGATCAGGCGTACTCAGGCCGGTGTGGCCGTAAGCGAGAAACAATCTCTTGCTGCACTATGTAAAGTCAAAGTGAGCCTGATTAACAGCTGTTGCATTTTCACCATTTAGATAAGCATCTTTGTGTCACTCAAAAAGTGGAAGAAATTGCATATACTGTAGCACAGATTGTTGGATGAAATACAAACTAACCTTGCTTACTTATTTCAAAGCGAGGGCACATATTTCAACCTTGTGGGAAAAAACGGACAAAGAGTTGAAATTCCACAAGGCAGTGACAAAAAGCTTACAGCACCTGGTATTCCCAGGCGGTCTCCCATCCAAGTACTAACCAGGCCCGACCCTGCTTAGCTTCCGAGATCAGACGAGATCAGGCGTACTCAGGCCGGTGTGGCCGTAAGCGAGAAACAATCTCTTGCTGCACTATGTAAAGTCAAAGTGAGCCTGATTAACAGCTGTTGCATTTTCACCATTTAGATAAGCATCTTTGTGTCACTCAAAAAGTGGAAGAAATTGCATATACTGTAGCACAGATTGTTGGATGAAATACAAACTAACCTTGCTTACTTATTTCAAAGCGAGGGCACATATTTCAACCTTGTGGGAAAAAACGGACAAAGAGTTGAAATTCCACAAGGCAGTGACAAAAAGCTTACAGCACCTGGTATTCCCAGGCGGTCTCCCATCCAAGTACTAACCAGGCCCGACCCTGCTTAGCTTCCGAGATCAGACGAGATCAGGCGTACTCAGGCCGGTGTGGCCGTAAGCGAGAAACAATCTCTTGCTGCACTATGTAAAGTCAAAGTGAGCCTGATTAACAGCTGTTGCATTTTCACCATTTAGATAAGCATCTTTGTGTCACTCAAAAAGTGGAAGAAATTGCATATACTGTAGCACAGATTGTTGGATGAAATACAAACTAACCTTGCTTACTTATTTCAAAGCGAGGGCACATATTTCAACCTTGTGGGAAAAAACGGACAAAGAGTTGAAATTCCACAAGGCAGTGACAAAAAGCTTACAGCACCT
Source organism: Oncorhynchus mykiss (assembly GCF_057628025.1). Taxonomy (NCBI): domain Eukaryota; kingdom Metazoa; phylum Chordata; class Actinopteri; order Salmoniformes; family Salmonidae; genus Oncorhynchus; species Oncorhynchus mykiss. Next base: position 48,867 of record NW_028322109.1, read on the forward strand.
GGTATTCCCAGGCGGTCTCCCATCCAAGTACTAACCAGGCCCGACCCTGCTTAGCTTCCGAGATCAGACGAGATCAGGCGTACTCAGGCCGGTGTGGCCGTAAGCGAGAAACAATCTCTTGCTGCACTATGTAAAGTCAAAGTGAGCCTGATTAACAGCTGTTGCATTTTCACCATTTAGATAAGCATCTTTGTGTCACTCAAAAAGTGGAAGAAATTGCATATACTGTAGCACAGATTGTTGGATGAAATACAAACTAACCTTGCTTACTTATTTCAAAGCGAGGGCACATATTTCAACCTTGTGGGAAAAAACGGACAAAGAGTTGAAATTCCACAAGGCAGTGACAAAAAGCTTACAGCACCTGGTATTCCCAGGCGGTCTCCCATCCAAGTACTAACCAGGCCCGACCCTGCTTAGCTTCCGAGATCAGACGAGATCAGGCGTACTCAGGCCGGTGTGGCCGTAAGCGAGAAACAATCTCTTGCTGCACTATGTAAAGTCAAAGTGAGCCTGATTAACAGCTGTTGCATTTTCACCATTTAGATAAGCATCTTTGTGTCACTCAAAAAGTGGAAGAAATTGCATATACTGTAGCACAGATTGTTGGATGAAATACAAACTAACCTTGCTTACTTATTTCAAAGCGAGGGCACATATTTCAACCTTGTGGGAAAAAACGGACAAAGAGTTGAAATTCCACAAGGCAGTGACAAAAAGCTTACAGCACCTGGTATTCCCAGGCGGTCTCCCATCCAAGTACTAACCAGGCCCGACCCTGCTTAGCTTCCGAGATCAGACGAGATCAGGCGTACTCAGGCCGGTGTGGCCGTAAGCGAGAAACAATCTCTTGCTGCACTATGTAAAGTCAAAGTGAGCCTGATTAACAGCTGTTGCATTTTCACCATTTAGATAAGCATCTTTGTGTCACTCAAAAAGTGGAAGAAATTGCATATACTGTAGCACAGATTGTTGGATGAAATACAAACTAACCTTGCTTACTTATTTCAAAGCGAGGGCACATATTTCAACCTTGTGGGAAAAAACGGACAAAGAGTTGAAATTCCACAAGGCAGTGACAAAAAGCTTACAGCACCTGGTATTCCCAGGCGGTCTCCCATCCAAGTACTAACCAGGCCCGACCCTGCTTAGCTTCCGAGATCAGACGAGATCAGGCGTACTCAGGCCGGTGTGGCCGTAAGCGAGAAACAATCTCTTGCTGCACTATGTAAAGTCAAAGTGAGCCTGATTAACAGCTGTTGCATTTTCACCATTTAGATAAGCATCTTTGTGTCACTCAAAAAGTGGAAGAAATTGCATATACTGTAGCACAGATTGTTGGATGAAATACAAACTAACCTTGCTTACTTATTTCAAAGCGAGGGCACATATTTCAACCTTGTGGGAAAAAACGGACAAAGAGTTGAAATTCCACAAGGCAGTGACAAAAAGCTTACAGCACCTGGTATTCCCAGGCGGTCTCCCATCCAAGTACTAACCAGGCCCGACCCTGCTTAGCTTCCGAGATCAGACGAGATCAGGCGTACTCAGGCCGGTGTGGCCGTAAGCGAGAAACAATCTCTTGCTGCACTATGTAAAGTCAAAGTGAGCCTGATTAACAGCTGTTGCATTTTCACCATTTAGATAAGCATCTTTGTGTCACTCAAAAAGTGGAAGAAATTGCATATACTGTAGCACAGATTGTTGGATGAAATACAAACTAACCTTGCTTACTTATTTCAAAGCGAGGGCACATATTTCAACCTTGTGGGAAAAAACGGACAAAGAGTTGAAATTCCACAAGGCAGTGACAAAAAGCTTACAGCACCTGGTATTCCCAGGCGGTCTCCCATCCAAGTACTAACCAGGCCCGACCCTGCTTAGCTTCCGAGATCAGACTGAGATCAGGCGTACTCAGGCCGGTGTGGCCGTAAGCGAGAAACAATCTCTTGCTGCACTATGTAAAGTCAAAGTGAGCCTGATTAACAGCTGTTGCATTTTCACCATTTAGATAAGCATCTTTGTGTCACTCAAAAAGTGGAAGAAATTGCATATACTGTAGCACAGATTGTTGGATGAAATACAAACTAACCTTGCTTACTTATTTCAAAGCGAGGGCACATATTTCAACCTTGTGGGAAAAAACGGACAAAGAGTTGAAATTCCACAAGGCAGTGACAAAAAGCTTACAGCACCTGGTATTCCCAGGCGGTCTCCCATCCAAGTACTAACCAGGCCCGACCCTGCTTAGCTTCCGAGATCAGACGAGATCAGGCGTACTCAGGCCGGTGTGGCCGTAAGCGAGAAACAATCTCTTGCTGCACTATGTAAAGTCAAAGTGAGCCTGATTAACAGCTGTTGCATTTTCACCATTTAGATAAGCATCTTTGTGTCACTCAAAAAGTGGAAGAAATTGCATATACTGTAGCACAGATTGTTGGATGAAATACAAACTAACCTTGCTTACTTATTTCAAAGCGAGGGCACATATTTCAACCTTGTGGGAAAAAACGGACAAAGAGTTGAAATTCCACAAGGCAGTGACAAAAAGCTTACAGCACCTGGTATTCCCAGGCGGTCTCCCATCCAAGTACTAACCAGGCCCGACCCTGCTTAGCTTCCGAGATCAGACGAGATCAGGCGTACTCAGGCCGGTGTGGCCGTAAGCGAGAAACAATCTCTTGCTGCACTATGTAAAGTCAAAGTGAGCCTGATTAACAGCTGTTGCATTTTCACCATTTAGATAAGCATCTTTGTGTCACTCAAAAAGTGGAAGAAATTGCATATACTGTAGCACAGATTGTTGGATGAAATACAAACTAACCTTGCTTACTTATTTCAAAGCGAGGGCACATATTTCAACCTTGTGGGAAAAAACGGACAAAGAGTTGAAATTCCACAAGGCAGTGACAAAAAGCTTACAGCACCTGGTATTCCCAGGCGGTCTCCCATCCAAGTACTAACCAGGCCCGACCCTGCTTAGCTTCCGAGATCAGACGAGATCAGGCGTACTCAGGCCGGTGTGGCCGTAAGCGAGAAACAATCTCTTGCTGCACTATGTAAAGTCAAAGTGAGCCTGATTAACAGCTGTTGCATTTTCACCATTTAGATAAGCATCTTTGTGTCACTCAAAAAGTGGAAGAAATTGCATATACTGTAGCACAGATTGTTGGATGAAATACAAACTAACCTTGCTTACTTATTTCAAAGCGAGGGCACATATTTCAACCTTGTGGGAAAAAACGGACAAAGAGTTGAAATTCCACAAGGCAGTGACAAAAAGCTTACAGCACCTGGTATTCCCAGGCGGTCTCCCATCCAAGTACTAACCAGGCCCGACCCTGCTTAGCTTCCGAGATCAGACGAGATCAGGCGTACTCAGGCCGGTGTGGCCGTAAGCGAGAAACAATCTCTTGCTGCACTATGTAAAGTCAAAGTGAGCCTGATTAACAGCTGTTGCATTTTCACCATTTAGATAAGCATCTTTGTGTCACTCAAAAAGTGGAAGAAATTGCATATACTGTAGCACAGATTGTTGGATGAAATACAAACTAACCTTGCTTACTTATTTCAAAGCGAGGGCACATATTTCAACCTTGTGGGAAAAAACGGACAAAGAGTTGAAATTCCACAAGGCAGTGACAAAAAGCTTACAGCACCTGGTATTCCCAGGCGGTCTCCCATCCAAGTACTAACCAGGCCCGACCCTGCTTAGCTTCCGAGATCAGACGAGATCAGGCGTACTCAGGCCGGTGTGGCCGTAAGCGAGAAACAATCTCTTGCTGCACTATGTAAAGTCAAAGTGAGCCTGATTAACAGCTGTTGCATTTTCACCATTTAGATAAGCATCTTTGTGTCACTCAAAAAGTGGAAGAAATTGCATATACTGTAGCACAGATTGTTGGATGAAATACAAACTAACCTTGCTTACTTATTTCAAAGCGAGGGCACATATTTCAACCTTGTGGGAAAAAACGGACAAAGAGTTGAAATTCCACAAGGCAGTGACAAAAAGCTTACAGCACCTGGTATTCCCAGGCGGTCTCCCATCCAAGTACTAACCAGGCCCGACCCTGCTTAGCTTCCGAGATCAGACGAGATCAGGCGTACTCAGGCCGGTGTGGCCGTAAGCGAGAAACAATCTCTTGCTGCACTATGTAAAGTCAAAGTGAGCCTGATTAACAGCTGTTGCATTTTCACCATTTAGATAAGCATCTTTGTGTCACTCAAAAAGTGGAAGAAATTGCATATACTGTAGCACAGATTGTTGGATGAAATACAAACTAACCTTGCTTACTTATTTCAAAGCGAGGGCACATATTTCAACCTTGTGGGAAAAAACGGACAAAGAGTTGAAATTCCACAAGGCAGTGACAAAAAGCTTACAGCACCTGGTATTCCCAGGCGGTCTCCCATCCAAGTACTAACCAGGCCCGACCCTGCTTAGCTTCCGAGATCAGACGAGATCAGGCGTACTCAGGCCGGTGTGGCCGTAAGCGAGAAACAATCTCTTGCTGCACTATGTAAAGTCAAAGTGAGCCTGATTAACAGCTGTTGCATTTTCACCATTTAGATAAGCATCTTTGTGTCACTCAAAAAGTGGAAGAAATTGCATATACTGTAGCACAGATTGTTGGATGAAATACAAACTAACCTTGCTTACTTATTTCAAAGCGAGGGCACATATTTCAACCTTGTGGGAAAAAACGGACAAAGAGTTGAAATTCCACAAGGCAGTGACAAAAAGCTTACAGCACCTGGTATTCCCAGGCGGTCTCCCATCCAAGTACTAACCAGGCCCGACCCTGCTTAGCTTCCGAGATCAGACGAGATCAGGCGTACTCAGGCCGGTGTGGCCGTAAGCGAGAAACAATCTCTTGCTGCACTATGTAAAGTCAAAGTGAGCCTGATTAACAGCTGTTGCATTTTCACCATTTAGATAAGCATCTTTGTGTCACTCAAAAAGTGGAAGAAATTGCATATACTGTAGCACAGATTGTTGGATGAAATACAAACTAACCTTGCTTACTTATTTCAAAGCGAGGGCACATATTTCAACCTTGTGGGAAAAAACGGACAAAGAGTTGAAATTCCACAAGGCAGTGACAAAAAGCTTACAGCACCTGGTATTCCCAGGCGGTCTCCCATCCAAGTACTAACCAGGCCCGACCCTGCTTAGCTTCCGAGATCAGACGAGATCAGGCGTACTCAGGCCGGTGTGGCCGTAAGCGAGAAACAATCTCTTGCTGCACTATGTAAAGTCAAAGTGAGCCTGATTAACAGCTGTTGCATTTTCACCATTTAGATAAGCATCTTTGTGTCACTCAAAAAGTGGAAGAAATTGCATATACTGTAGCACAGATTGTTGGATGAAATACAAACTAACCTTGCTTACTTATTTCAAAGCGAGGGCACATATTTCAACCTTGTGGGAAAAAACGGACAAAGAGTTGAAATTCCACAAGGCAGTGACAAAAAGCTTACAGCACCTGGTATTCCCAGGCGGTCTCCCATCCAAGTACTAACCAGGCCCGACCCTGCTTAGCTTCCGAGATCAGACGAGATCAGGCGTACTCAGGCCGGTGTGGCCGTAAGCGAGAAACAATCTCTTGCTGCACTATGTAAAGTCAAAGTGAGCCTGATTAACAGCTGTTGCATTTTCACCATTTAGATAAGCATCTTTGTGTCACTCAAAAAGTGGAAGAAATTGCATATACTGTAGCACAGATTGTTGGATGAAATACAAACTAACCTTGCTTACTTATTTCAAAGCGAGGGCACATATTTCAACCTTGTGGGAAAAAACGGACAAAGAGTTGAAATTCCACAAGGCAGTGACAAAAAGCTTACAGCACCTGGTATTCCCAGGCGGTCTCCCATCCAAGTACTAACCAGGCCCGACCCTGCTTAGCTTCCGAGATCAGACGAGATCAGGCGTACTCAGGCCGGTGTGGCCGTAAGCGAGAAACAATCTCTTGCTGCACTATGTAAAGTCAAAGTGAGCCTGATTAACAGCTGTTGCATTTTCACCATTTAGATAAGCATCTTTGTGTCACTCAAAAAGTGGAAGAAATTGCATATACTGTAGCACAGATTGTTGGATGAAATACAAACTAACCTTGCTTACTTATTTCAAAGCGAGGGCACATATTTCAACCTTGTGGGAAAAAACGGACAAAGAGTTGAAATTCCACAAGGCAGTGACAAAAAGCTTACAGCACCTGGTATTCCCAGGCGGTCTCCCATCCAAGTACTAACCAGGCCCGACCCTGCTTAGCTTCCGAGATCAGACGAGATCAGGCGTACTCAGGCCGGTGTGGCCGTAAGCGAGAAACAATCTCTTGCTGCACTATGTAAAGTCAAAGTGAGCCTGATTAACAGCTGTTGCATTTTCACCATTTAGATAAGCATCTTTGTGTCACTCAAAAAGTGGAAGAAATTGCATATACTGTAGCACAGATTGTTGGATGAAATACAAACTAACCTTGCTTACTTATTTCAAAGCGAGGGCACATATTTCAACCTTGTGGGAAAAAACGGACAAAGAGTTGAAATTCCACAAGGCAGTGACAAAAAGCTTACAGCACCTGGTATTCCCAGGCGGTCTCCCATCCAAGTACTAACCAGGCCCGACCCTGCTTAGCTTCCGAGATCAGACGAGATCAGGCGTACTCAGGCCGGTGTGGCCGTAAGCGAGAAACAATCTCTTGCTGCACTATGTAAAGTCAAAGTGAGCCTGATTAACAGCTGTTGCATTTTCACCATTTAGATAAGCATCTTTGTGTCACTCAAAAAGTGGAAGAAATTGCATATACTGTAGCACAGATTGTTGGATGAAATACAAACTAACCTTGCTTACTTATTTCAAAGCGAGGGCACATATTTCAACCTTGTGGGAAAAAACGGACAAAGAGTTGAAATTCCACAAGGCAGTGACAAAAAGCTTACAGCACCTGGTATTCCCAGGCGGTCTCCCATCCAAGTACTAACCAGGCCCGACCCTGCTTAGCTTCCGAGATCAGACGAGATCAGGCGTACTCAGGCCGGTGTGGCCGTAAGCGAGAAACAATCTCTTGCTGCACTATGTAAAGTCAAAGTGAGCCTGATTAACAGCTGTTGCATTTTCACCATTTAGATAAGCATCTTTGTGTCACTCAAAAAGTGGAAGAAATTGCATATACTGTAGCACAGATTGTTGGATGAAATACAAACTAACCTTGCTTACTTATTTCAAAGCGAGGGCACATATTTCAACCTTGTGGGAAAAAACGGACAAAGAGTTGAAATTCCACAAGGCAGTGACAAAAAGCTTACAGCACCTGGTATTCCCAGGCGGTCTCCCATCCAAGTACTAACCAGGCCCGACCCTGCTTAGCTTCCGAGATCAGACGAGATCAGGCGTACTCAGGCCGGTGTGGCCGTAAGCGAGAAACAATCTCTTGCTGCACTATGTAAAGTCAAAGTGAGCCTGATTAACAGCTGTTGCATTTTCACCATTTAGATAAGCATCTTTGTGTCACTCAAAAAGTGGAAGAAATTGCATATACTGTAGCACAGATTGTTGGATGAAATACAAACTAACCTTGCTTACTTATTTCAAAGCGAGGGCACATATTTCAACCTTGTGGGAAAAAACGGACAAAGAGTTGAAATTCCACAAGGCAGTGACAAAAAGCTTACAGCACCTGGTATTCCCAGGCGGTCTCCCATCCAAGTACTAACCAGGCCCGACCCTGCTTAGCTTCCGAGATCAGACGAGATCAGGCGTACTCAGGCCGGTGTGGCCGTAAGCGAGAAACAATCTCTTGCTGCACTATGTAAAGTCAAAGTGAGCCTGATTAACAGCTGTTGCATTTTCACCATTTAGATAAGCATCTTTGTGTCACTCAAAAAGTGGAAGAAATTGCATATACTGTAGCACAGATTGTTGGATGAAATACAAACTAACCTTGCTTACTTATTTCAAAGCGAGGGCACATATTTCAACCTTGTGGGAAAAAACGGACAAAGAGTTGAAATTCCACAAGGCAGTGACAAAAAGCTTACAGCACCTGGTATTCCCAGGCGGTCTCCCATCCAAGTACTAACCAGGCCCGACCCTGCTTAGCTTCCGAGATCAGACGAGATCAGGCGTACTCAGGCCGGTGTGGCCGTAAGCGAGAAACAATCTCTTGCTGCACTATGTAAAGTCAAAGTGAGCCTGATTAACAGCTGTTGCATTTTCACCATTTAGATAAGCATCTTTGTGTCACTCAAAAAGTGGAAGAAATTGCATATACTGTAGCACAGATTGTTGGATGAAATACAAACTAACCTTGCTTACTTATTTCAAAGCGAGGGCACATATTTCAACCTTGTGGGAAAAAACGGACAAAGAGTTGAAATTCCACAAGGCAGTGACAAAAAGCTTACAGCACCTGGTATTCCCAGGCGGTCTCCCATCCAAGTACTAACCAGGCCCGACCCTGCTTAGCTTCCGAGATCAGACGAGATCAGGCGTACTCAGGCCGGTGTGGCCGTAAGCGAGAAACAATCTCTTGCTGCACTATGTAAAGTCAAAGTGAGCCTGATTAACAGCTGTTGCATTTTCACCATTTAGATAAGCATCTTTGTGTCACTCAAAAAGTGGAAGAAATTGCATATACTGTAGCACAGATTGTTGGATGAAATACAAACTAACCTTGCTTACTTATTTCAAAGCGAGGGCACATATTTCAACCTTGTGGGAAAAAACGGACAAAGAGTTGAAATTCCACAAGGCAGTGACAAAAAGCTTACAGCACCTGGTATTCCCAGGCGGTCTCCCATCCAAGTACTAACCAGGCCCGACCCTGCTTAGCTTCCGAGATCAGACGAGATCAGGCGTACTCAGGCCGGTGTGGCCGTAAGCGAGAAACAATCTCTTGCTGCACTATGTAAAGTCAAAGTGAGCCTGATTAACAGCTGTTGCATTTTCACCATTTAGATAAGCATCTTTGTGTCACTCAAAAAGTGGAAGAAATTGCATATACTGTAGCACAGATTGTTGGATGAAATACAAACTAACCTTGCTTACTTATTTCAAAGCGAGGGCACATATTTCAACCTTGTGGGAAAAAACGGACAAAGAGTTGAAATTCCACAAGGCAGTGACAAAAAGCTTACAGCACCTGGTATTCCCAGGCGGTCTCCCATCCAAGTACTAACCAGGCCCGACCCTGCTTAGCTTCCGAGATCAGACGAGATCAGGCGTACTCAGGCCGGTGTGGCCGTAAGCGAGAAACAATCTCTTGCTGCACTATGTAAAGTCAAAGTGAGCCTGATTAACAGCTGTTGCATTTTCACCATTTAGATAAGCATCTTTGTGTCACTCAAAAAGTGGAAGAAATTGCATATACTGTAGCACAGATTGTTGGATGAAATACAAACTAACCTTGCTTACTTATTTCAAAGCGAGGGCACATATTTCAACCTTGTGGGAAAAAACGGACAAAGAGTTGAAATTCCACAAGGCAGTGACAAAAAGCTTACAGCACCTGGTATTCCCAGGCGGTCTCCCATCCAAGTACTAACCAGGCCCGACCCTGCTTAGCTTCCGAGATCAGACGAGATCAGGCGTACTCAGGCCGGTGTGGCCGTAAGCGAGAAACAATCTCTTGCTGCACTATGTAAAGTCAAAGTGAGCCTGATTAACAGCTGTTGCATTTTCACCATTTAGATAAGCATCTTTGTGTCACTCAAAAAGTGGAAGAAATTGCATATACTGTAGCACAGATTGTTGGATGAAATACAAACTAACCTTGCTTACTTATTTCAAAGCGAGGGCACATATTTCAACCTTGTGGGAAAAAACGGACAAAGAGTTGAAATTCCACAAGGCAGTGACAAAAAGCTTACAGCACCTGGTATTCCCAGGCGGTCTCCCATCCAAGTACTAACCAGGCCCGACCCTGCTTAGCTTCCGAGATCAGACGAGATCAGGCGTACTCAGGCCGGTGTGGCCGTAAGCGAGAAACAATCTCTTGCTGCACTATGTAAAGTCAAAGTGAGCCTGATTAACAGCTGTTGCATTTTCACCATTTAGATAAGCATCTTTGTGTCACTCAAAAAGTGGAAGAAATTGCATATACTGTAGCACAGATTGTTGGATGAAATACAAACTAACCTTGCTTACTTATTTCAAAGCGAGGGCACATATTTCAACCTTGTGGGAAAAAACGGACAAAGAGTTGAAATTCCACAAGGCAGTGACAAAAAGCTTACAGCACCTGGTATTCCCAGGCGGTCTCCCATCCAAGTACTAACCAGGCCCGACCCTGCTTAGCTTCCGAGATCAGACGAGATCAGGCGTACTCAGGCCGGTGTGGCCGTAAGCGAGAAACAATCTCTTGCTGCACTATGTAAAGTCAAAGTGAGCCTGATTAACAGCTGTTGCATTTTCACCATTTAGATAAGCATCTTTGTGTCACTCAAAAAGTGGAAGAAATTGCATATATACTGTAGCACAGATTGTTGGATGAAATACAAACTAACCTTGCTTACTTATTTCAAAGCGAGGGCACATATTTCAACCTTGTGGGAAAAAACGGACAAAGAGTTGAAATTCCACAAGGCAGTGACAAAAAGCTTACAGCACCTGGTATTCCCAGGCGGTCTCCCATCCAAGTACTAACCAGGCCCGACCCTGCTTAGCTTCCGAGATCAGACGAGATCAGGCGTACTCAGGCCGGTGTGGCCGTAAGCGAGAAACAATCTCTTGCTGCACTATGTAAAGTCAAAGTGAGCCTGATTAACAGCTGTTGCATTTTCACCATTTAGATAAGCATCTTTGTGTCACTCAAAAAGTGGAAGAAATTGCATATACTAGTAGCACAGATTGTTGGATGAAATACAAACTAACCTTGCTTACTTATTTCAAAGCGAGGGCACATATTTCAACCTTGTGGGAAAAAACGGACAAAGAGTTGAAATTCCACAAGGCAGTGACAAAAAGCTTACAGCACCTGGTATTCCCAGGCGGTCTCCCATCCAAGTACTAACCAGGCCCGACCCTGCTTAGCTTCCGAGATCAGACGAGATCAGGCGTACTCAGGCCGGTGTGGCCGTAAGCGAGAAACAATCTCTTGCTGCACTATGTAAAGTCAAAGTGAGCCTGATTAACAGCTGTTGCATTTTCACCATTTAGATAAGCATCTTTGTGTCACTCAAAAAGTGGAAGAAATTGCATATACTGTAGCACAGATTGTTGGATGAAATACAAACTAACCTTGCTTACTTATTTCAAAGCGAGGGCACATATTTCAACCTTGTGGGAAAAAACGGACAAAGAGTTGAAATTCCACAAGGCAGTGACAAAAAGCTTACAGCACCTGGTATTCCCAGGCGGTCTCCCATCCAAGTACTAACCAGGCCCGACCCTGCTTAGCTTCCGAGATCAGACGAGATCAGGCGTACTCAGGCCGGTGTGGCCGTAAGCGAGAAACAATCTCTTGCTGCACTATGTAAAGTCAAAGTGAGCCTGATTAACAGCTGTTGCATTTTCACCATTTAGATAAGCATCTTTGTGTCACTCAAAAAGTGGAAGAAATTGCATATACTGTAGCACAGATTGTTGGATGAAATACAAACTAACCTTGCTTACTTATTTCAAAGCGAGGGCACATATTTCAACCTTGTGGGAAAAAACGGACAAAGAGTTGAAATTCCACAAGGCAGTGACAAAAAGCTTACAGCACCTGGTATTCCCAGGCGGTCTCCCATCCAAGTACTAACCAGGCCCGACCCTGCTTAGCTTCCGAGATCAGACGAGATCAGGCGTACTCAGGCCGGTGTGGCCGTAAGCGAGAAACAATCTCTTGCTGCACTATGTAAAGTCAAAGTGAGCCTGATTAACAGCTGTTGCATTTTCACCATTTAGATAAGCATCTTTGTGTCACTCAAAAAGTGGAAGAAATTGCATATACTGTAGCACAGATTGTTGGATGAAATACAAACTAACCTTGCTTACTTATTTCAAAGCGAGGGCACATATTTCAACCTTGTGGGAAAAAACGGACAAAGAGTTGAAATTCCACAAGGCAGTGACAAAAAGCTTACAGCACCTGGTATTCCCAGGCGGTCTCCCATCCAAGTACTAACCAGGCCCGACCCTGCTTAGCTTCCGAGATCAGACGAGATCAGGCGTACTCAGGCCGGTGTGGCCGTAAGCGAGAAACAATCTCTTGCTGCACTATGTGTAAAGTCAAAGTGAGCCTGATTAACAGCTGTTGCATTTTCACCATTTAGATAAGCATCTTTGTGTCACTCAAAAAGTGGAAGAAATTGCATATACTGTAGCACAGATTGTTGGATGAAATACAAACTAACCTTGCTTACTTATTTCAAAGCGAGGGCACATATTTCAACCTTGTGGGAAAAAACGGACAAAGAGTTGAAATTCCACAAGGCAGTGACAAAAAGCTTACAGCACCTGGTATTCCCAGGCGGTCTCCCATCCAAGTACTAACCAGGCCCGACCCTGCTTAGCTTCCGAGATCAGACGAGATCAGGCGTACTCAGGCCGGTGTGGCCGTAAGCGAGAAACAATCTCTTGCTGCACTATGTAAAGTCAAAGTGAGCCTGATTAACAGCTGTTGCATTTTCACCATTTAGATAAGCATCTTTGTGTCACTCAAAAAGTGGAAGAAATTGCATATACTGTAGCACAGATTGTTGGATGAAATACAAACTAACCTTGCTTACTTATTTCAAAGCGAGGGCACATATTTCAACCTTGTGGGAAAAAACGGACAAAGAGTTGAAATTCCACAAGGCAGTGACAAAAAGCTTACAGCACCTGGTATTCCCAGGCGGTCTCCCATCCAAGTACTAACCAGGCCCGACCCTGCTTAGCTTCCGAGATCAGACGAGATCAGGCGTACTCAGGCCGGTGTGGCCGTAAGCGAGAAACAATCTCTTGCTGCACTATGTAAAGTCAAAGTGAGCCTGATTAACAGCTGTTGCATTTTCACCATTTAGATAAGCATCTTTGTGTCACTCAAAAAGTGGAAGAAATTGCATATACTGTAGCACAGATTGTTGGATGAAATACAAACTAACCTTGCTTACTTATTTCAAAGCGAGGGCACATATTTCAACCTTGTGGGAAAAAACGGACAAAGAGTTGAAATTCCACAAGGCAGTGACAAAAAGCTTACAGCACCTGGTATTCCCAGGCGGTCTCCCATCCAAGTACTAACCAGGCCCGACCCTGCTTAGCTTCCGAGATCAGACGAGATCAGGCGTACTCAGGCCGGTGTGGCCGTAAGCGAGAAACAATCTCTTGCTGCACTATGTAAAGTCAAAGTGAGCCTGATTAACAGCTGTTGCATTTTCACCATTTAGATAAGCATCTTTGTGTCACTCAAAAAGTGGAAGAAATTGCATATACTGTAGCACAGATTGTTGGATGAAATACAAACTAACCTTGCTTACTTATTTCAAAGCGAGGGCACATATTTCAACCTTGTGGGAAAAAACGGACAAAGAGTTGAAATTCCACAAGGCAGTGACAAAAAGCTTACAGCACCTGGTATTCCCAGGCGGTCTCCCATCCAAGTACTAACCAGGCCCGACCCTGCTTAGCTTCCGAGATCAGACGAGATCAGGCGTACTCAGGCCGGTGTGGCCGTAAGCGAGAAACAATCTCTTGCTGCACTATGTAAAGTCAAAGTGAGCCTGATTAACAGCTGTTGCATTTTCACCATTTAGATAAGCATCTTTGTGTCACTCAAAAAGTGGAAGAAATTGCATATACTGTAGCACAGATTGTTGGATGAAATACAAACTAACCTTGCTTACTTATTTCAAAGCGAGGGCACATATTTCAACCTTGTGGGAAAAAACGGACAAAGAGTTGAAATTCCACAAGGCAGTGACAAAAAGCTTACAGCACCTGGTATTCCCAGGCGGTCTCCCATCCAAGTACTAACCAGGCCCGACCCTGCTTAGCTTCCGAGATCAGACGAGATCAGGCGTACTCAGGCCGGTGTGGCCGTAAGCGAGAAACAATCTCTTGCTGCACTATGTAAAGTCAAAGTGAGCCTGATTAACAGCTGTTGCATTTTCACCATTTAGATAAGCATCTTTGTGTCACTCAAAAAGTGGAAGAAATTGCATATACTGTAGCACAGATTGTTGGATGAAATACAAACTAACCTTGCTTACTTATTTCAAAGCGAGGGCACATATTTCAACCTTGTGGGAAAAAACGGACAAAGAGTTGAAATTCCACAAGGCAGTGACAAAAAGCTTACAGCACCTGGTATTCCCAGGCGGTCTCCCATCCAAGTACTAACCAGGCCCGACCCTGCTTAGCTTCCGAGATCAGACGAGATCAGGCGTACTCAGGCCGGTGTGGCCGTAAGCGAGAAACAATCTCTTGCTGCACTATGTAAAGTCAAAGTGAGCCTGATTAACAGCTGTTGCATTTTCACCATTTAGATAAGCATCTTTGTGTCACTCAAAAAGTGGAAGAAATTGCATATACTGTAGCACAGATTGTTGGATGAAATACAAACTAACCTTGCTTACTTATTTCAAAGCGAGGGCACATATTTCAACCTTGTGGGAAAAAACGGACAAAGAGTTGAAATTCCACAAGGCAGTGACAAAAAGCTTACAGCACCTGGTATTCCCAGGCGGTCTCCCATCCAAGTACTAACCAGGCCCGACCCTGCTTAGCTTCCGAGATCAGACGAGATCAGGCGTACTCAGGCCGGTGTGGCCGTAAGCGAGAAACAATCTCTTGCTGCACTATGTAAAGTCAAAGTGAGCCTGATTAACAGCTGTTGCATTTTCACCATTTAGATAAGCATCTTTGTGTCACTCAAAAAGTGGAAGAAATTGCATATACTGTAGCACAGATTGTTGGATGAAATACAAACTAACCTTGCTTACTTATTTCAAAGCGAGGGCACATATTTCAACCTTGTGGGAAAAAACGGACAAAGAGTTGAAATTCCACAAGGCAGTGACAAAAAGCTTACAGCACCTGGTATTCCCAGGCGGTCTCCCATCCAAGTACTAACCAGGCCCGACCCTGCTTAGCTTCCGAGATCAGACGAGATCAGGCGTACTCAGGCCGGTGTGGCCGTAAGCGAGAAACAATCTCTTGCTGCACTATGTAAAGTCAAAGTGAGCCTGATTAACAGCTGTTGCATTTTCACCATTTAGATAAGCATCTTTGTGTCACTCAAAAAGTGGAAGAAATTGCATATACTGTAGCACAGATTGTTGGATGAAATACAAACTAACCTTGCTTACTTATTTCAAAGCGAGGGCACATATTTCAACCTTGTGGGAAAAAACGGACAAAGAGTTGAAATTCCACAAGGCAGTGACAAAAAGCTTACAGCACCTGGTATTCCCAGGCGGTCTCCCATCCAAGTACTAACCAGGCCCGACCCTGCTTAGCTTCCGAGATCAGACGAGATCAGGCGTACTCAGGCCGGTGTGGCCGTAAGCGAGAAACAATCTCTTGCTGCACTATGTAAAGTCAAAGTGAGCCTGATTAACAGCTGTTGCATTTTCACCATTTAGATAAGCATCTTTGTGTCACTCAAAAAGTGGAAGAAATTGCATATACTGTAGCACAGATTGTTGGATGAAATACAAACTAACCTTGCTTACTTATTTCAAAGCGAGGGCACATATTTCAACCTTGTGGGAAAAAACGGACAAAGAGTTGAAATTCCACAAGGCAGTGACAAAAAGCTTACAGCACCTGGTATTCCCAGGCGGTCTCCCATCCAAGTACTAACCAGGCCCGACCCTGCTTAGCTTCCGAGATCAGACGAGATCAGGCGTACTCAGGCCGGTGTGGCCGTAAGCGAGAAACAATCTCTTGCTGCACTATGTAAAGTCAAAGTGAGCCTGATTAACAGCTGTTGCATTTTCACCATTTAGATAAGCATCTTTGTGTCACTCAAAAAGTGGAAGAAATTGCATATACTGTAGCACAGATTGTTGGATGAAATACAAACTAACCTTGCTTACTTATTTCAAAGCGAGGGCACATATTTCAACCTTGTGGGAAAAAACGGACAAAGAGTTGAAATTCCACAAGGCAGTGACAAAAAGCTTACAGCACCTGGTATTCCCAGGCGGTCTCCCATCCAAGTACTAACCAGGCCCGACCCTGCTTAGCTTCCGAGATCAGACGAGATCAGGCGTACTCAGGCCGGTGTGGCCGTAAGCGAGAAACAATCTCTTGCTGCACTATGTAAAGTCAAAGTGAGCCTGATTAACAGCTGTTGCATTTTCACCATTTAGATAAGCATCTTTGTGTCACTCAAAAAGTGGAAGAAATTGCATATACTGTAGCACAGATTGTTGGATGAAATACAAACTAACCTTGCTTACTTATTTCAAAGCGAGGGCACATATTTCAACCTTGTGGGAAAAAACGGACAAAGAGTTGAAATTCCACAAGGCAGTGACAAAAAGCTTACAGCACCTGGTATTCCCAGGCGGTCTCCCATCCAAGTACTAACCAGGCCCGACCCTGCTTAGCTTCCGAGATCAGACGAGATCAGGCGTACTCAGGCCGGTGTGGCCGTAAGCGAGAAACAATCTCTTGCTGCACTATGTAAAGTCAAAGTGAGCCTGATTAACAGCTGTTGCATTTTCACCATTTAGATAAGCATCTTTGTGTCACTCAAAAAGTGGAAGAAATTGCATATACTGTAGCACAGATTGTTGGATGAAATACAAACTAACCTTGCTTACTTATTTCAAAGCGAGGGCACATATTTCAACCTTGTGGGAAAAAACGGACAAAGAGTTGAAATTCCACAAGGCAGTGACAAAAAGCTTACAGCACCTGGTATTCCCAGGCGGTCTCCCATCCAAGTACTAACCAGGCCCGACCCTGCTTAGCTTCCGAGATCAGACGAGATCAGGCGTACTCAGGCCGGTGTGGCCGTAAGCGAGAAACAATCTCTTGCTGCACTATGTAAAGTCAAAGTGAGCCTGATTAACAGCTGTTGCATTTTCACCATTTAGATAAGCATCTTTGTGTCACTCAAAAAGTGGAAGAAATTGCATATACTGTAGCACAGATTGTTGGATGAAATACAAACTAACCTTGCTTACTTATTTCAAAGCGAGGGCACATATTTCAACCTTGTGGGAAAAAACGGACAAAGAGTTGAAATTCCACAAGGCAGTGACAAAAAGCTTACAGCACCTGGTATTCCCAGGCGGTCTCCCATCCAAGTACTAACCAGGCCCGACCCTGCTTAGCTTCCGAGATCAGACGAGATCAGGCGTACTCAGGCCGGTGTGGCCGTAAGCGAGAAACAATCTCTTGCTGCACTATGTAAAGTCAAAGTGAGCCTGATTAACAGCTGTTGCATTTTCACCATTTAGATAAGCATCTTTGTGTCACTCAAAAAGTGGAAGAAATTGCATATACTGTAGCACAGATTGTTGGATGAAATACAAACTAACCTTGCTTACTTATTTCAAAGCGAGGGCACATATTTCAACCTTGTGGGAAAAAACGGACAAAGAGTTGAAATTCCACAAGGCAGTGACAAAAAGCTTACAGCACCTGGTATTCCCAGGCGGTCTCCCATCCAAGTACTAACCAGGCCCGACCCTGCTTAGCTTCCGAGATCAGACGAGATCAGGCGTACTCAGGCCGGTGTGGCCGTAAGCGAGAAACAATCTCTTGCTGCACTATGTAAAGTCAAAGTGAGCCTGATTAACAGCTGTTGCATTTTCACCATTTAGATAAGCATCTTTGTGTCACTCAAAAAGTGGAAGAAATTGCATATACTGTAGCACAGATTGTTGGATGAAATACAAACTAACCTTGCTTACTTATTTCAAAGCGAGGGCACATATTTCAACCTTGTGGGAAAAAACGGACAAAGAGTTGAAATTCCACAAGGCAGTGACAAAAAGCTTACAGCACCTGGTATTCCCAGGCGGTCTCCCATCCAAGTACTAACCAGGCCCGACCCTGCTTAGCTTCCGAGATCAGACGAGATCAGGCGTACTCAGGCCGGTGTGGCCGTAAGCGAGAAACAATCTCTTGCTGCACTATGTAAAGTCAAAGTGAGCCTGATTAACAGCTGTTGCATTTTCACCATTTAGATAAGCATCTTTGTGTCACTCAAAAAGTGGAAGAAATTGCATATACTGTAGCACAGATTGTTGGATGAAATACAAACTAACCTTGCTTACTTATTTCAAAGCGAGGGCACATATTTCAACCTTGTGGGAAAAAACGGACAAAGAGTTGAAATTCCACAAGGCAGTGACAAAAAGCTTACAGCACCTGGTATTCCCAGGCGGTCTCCCATCCAAGTACTAACCAGGCCCGACCCTGCTTAGCTTCCGAGATCAGACGAGATCAGGCGTACTCAGGCCGGTGTGGCCGTAAGCGAGAAACAATCTCTTGCTGCACTATGTAAAGTCAAAGTGAGCCTGATTAACAGCTGTTGCATTTTCACCATTTAGATAAGCATCTTTGTGTCACTCAAAAAGTGGAAGAAATTGCATATACTGTAGCACAGATTGTTGGATGAAATACAAACTAACCTTGCTTACTTATTTCAAAGCGAGGGCACATATTTCAACCTTGTGGGAAAAAACGGACAAAGAGTTGAAATTCCACAAGGCAGTGACAAAAAGCTTACAGCACCTGGTATTCCCAGGCGGTCTCCCATCCAAGTACTAACCAGGCCCGACCCTGCTTAGCTTCCGAGATCAGACGAGATCAGGCGTACTCAGGCCGGTGTGGCCGTAAGCGAGAAACAATCTCTTGCTGCACTATGTAAAGTCAAAGTGAGCCTGATTAACAGCTGTTGCATTTTCACCATTTAGATAAGCATCTTTGTGTCACTCAAAAAGTGGAAGAAATTGCATATACTGTAGCACAGATTGTTGGATGAAATACAAACTAACCTTGCTTACTTATTTCAAAGCGAGGGCACATATTTCAACCTTGTGGGAAAAAACGGACAAAGAGTTGAAATTCCACAAGGCAGTGACAAAAAGCTTACAGCACCTGGTATTCCCAGGCGGTCTCCCATCCAAGTACTAACCAGGCCCGACCCTGCTTAGCTTCCGAGATCAGACGAGATCAGGCGTACTCAGGCCGGTGTGGCCGTAAGCGAGAAACAATCTCTTGCTGCACTATGTAAAGTCAAAGTGAGCCTGATTAACAGCTGTTGCATTTTCACCATTTAGATAAGCATCTTTGTGTCACTCAAAAAGTGGAAGAAATTGCATATACTGTAGCACAGATTGTTGGATGAAATACAAACTAACCTTGCTTACTTATTTCAAAGCGAGGGCACATATTTCAACCTTGTGGGAAAAAACGGACAAAGAGTTGAAATTCCACAAGGCAGTGACAAAAAGCTTACAGCACCTGGTATTCCCAGGCGGTCTCCCATCCAAGTACTAACCAGGCCCGACCCTGCTTAGCTTCCGAGATCAGACGAGATCAGGCGTACTCAGGCCGGTGTGGCCGTAAGCGAGAAACAATCTCTTGCTGCACTATGTAAAGTCAAAGTGAGCCTGATTAACAGCTGTTGCATTTTCACCATTTAGATAAGCATCTTTGTGTCACTCAAAAAGTGGAAGAAATTGCATATACTGTAGCACAGATTGTTGGATGAAATACAAACTAACCTTGCTTACTTATTTCAAAGCGAGGGCACATATTTCAACCTTGTGGGAAAAAACGGACAAAGAGTTGAAATTCCACAAGGCAGTGACAAAAAGCTTACAGCACCTGGTATTCCCAGGCGGTCTCCCATCCAAGTACTAACCAGGCCCGACCCTGCTTAGCTTCCGAGATCAGACGAGATCAGGCGTACTCAGGCCGGTGTGGCCGTAAGCGAGAAACAATCTCTTGCTGCACTATGTAAAGTCAAAGTGAGCCTGATTAACAGCTGTTGCATTTTCACCATTTAGATAAGCATCTTTGTGTCACTCAAAAAGTGGAAGAAATTGCATATACTGTAGCACAGATTGTTGGATGAAATACAAACTAACCTTGCTTACTTATTTCAAAGCGAGGGCACATATTTCAACCTTGTGGGAAAAAACGGACAAAGAGTTGAAATTCCACAAGGCAGTGACAAAAAGCTTACAGCACCTGGTATTCCCAGGCGGTCTCCCATCCAAGTACTAACCAGGCCCGACCCTGCTTAGCTTCCGAGATCAGACGAGATCAGGCGTACTCAGGCCGGTGTGGCCGTAAGCGAGAAACAATCTCTTGCTGCACTATGTAAAGTCAAAGTGAGCCTGATTAACAGCTGTTGCATTTTCACCATTTAGATAAGCATCTTTGTGTCACTCAAAAAGTGGAAGAAATTGCATATACTGTAGCACAGATTGTTGGATGAAATACAAACTAACCTTGCTTACTTATTTCAAAGCGAGGGCACATATTTCAACCTTGTGGGAAAAAACGGACAAAGAGTTGAAATTCCACAAGGCAGTGACAAAAAGCTTACAGCACCTGGTATTCCCAGGCGGTCTCCCATCCAAGTACTAACCAGGCCCGACCCTGCTTAGCTTCCGAGATCAGACGAGATCAGGCGTACTCAGGCCGGTGTGGCCGTAAGCGAGAAACAATCTCTTGCTGCACTATGTAAAGTCAAAGTGAGCCTGATTAACAGCTGTTGCATTTTCACCATTTAGATAAGCATCTTTGTGTCACTCAAAAAGTGGAAGAAATTGCATATACTGTAGCACAGATTGTTGGATGAAATACAAACTAACCTTGCTTACTTATTTCAAAGCGAGGGCACATATTTCAACCTTGTGGGAAAAAACGGACAAAGAGTTGAAATTCCACAAGGCAGTGACAAAAAGCTTACAGCACCTGGTATTCCCAGGCGGTCTCCCATCCAAGTACTAACCAGGCCCGACCCTGCTTAGCTTCCGAGATCAGACGAGATCAGGCGTACTCAGGCCGGTGTGGCCGTAAGCGAGAAACAATCTCTTGCTGCACTATGTAAAGTCAAAGTGAGCCTGATTAACAGCTGTTGCATTTTCACCATTTAGATAAGCATCTTTGTGTCACTCAAAAAGTGGAAGAAATTGCATATACTGTAGCACAGATTGTTGGATGAAATACAAACTAACCTTGCTTACTTATTTCAAAGCGAGGGCACATATTTCAACCTTGTGGGAAAAAACGGACAAAGAGTTGAAATTCCACAAGGCAGTGACAAAAAGCTTACAGCACCTGGTATTCCCAGGCGGTCTCCCATCCAAGTACTAACCAGGCCCGACCCTGCTTAGCTTCCGAGATCAGACGAGATCAGGCGTACTCAGGCCGGTGTGGCCGTAAGCGAGAAACAATCTCTTGCTGCACTATGTAAAGTCAAAGTGAGCCTGATTAACAGCTGTTGCATTTTCACCATTTAGATAAGCATCTTTGTGTCACTCAAAAAGTGGAAGAAATTGCATATACTGTAGCACAGATTGTTGGATGAAATACAAACTAACCTTGCTTACTTATTTCAAAGCGAGGGCACATATTTCAACCTTGTGGGAAAAAACGGACAAAGAGTTGAAATTCCACAAGGCAGTGACAAAAAGCTT
The DNA here is from genome assembly GCF_057628025.1 of Oncorhynchus mykiss. Classification (NCBI taxonomy): domain Eukaryota; kingdom Metazoa; phylum Chordata; class Actinopteri; order Salmoniformes; family Salmonidae; genus Oncorhynchus; species Oncorhynchus mykiss. The sequence goes on from NW_028322109.1 coordinate 70,458, forward strand.
ACAGCACCTGGTATTCCCAGGCGGTCTCCCATCCAAGTACTAACCAGGCCCGACCCTGCTTAGCTTCCGAGATCAGACGAGATCAGGCGTACTCAGGCCGGTGTGGCCGTAAGCGAGAAACAATCTCTTGCTGCACTATGTAAAGTCAAAGTGAGCCTGATTAACAGCTGTTGCATTTTCACCATTTAGATAAGCATCTTTGTGTCACTCAAAAAGTGGAAGAAATTGCATATACTGTAGCACAGATTGTTGGATGAAATACAAACTAACCTTGCTTACTTATTTCAAAGCGAGGGCACATATTTCAACCTTGTGGGAAAAAACGGACAAAGAGTTGAAATTCCACAAGGCAGTGACAAAAAGCTTACAGCACCTGGTATTCCCAGGCGGTCTCCCATCCAAGTACTAACCAGGCCCGACCCTGCTTAGCTTCCGAGATCAGACGAGATCAGGCGTACTCAGGCCGGTGTGGCCGTAAGCGAGAAACAATCTCTTGCTGCACTATGTAAAGTCAAAGTGAGCCTGATTAACAGCTGTTGCATTTTCACCATTTAGATAAGCATCTTTGTGTCACTCAAAAAGTGGAAGAAATTGCATATACTGTAGCACAGATTGTTGGATGAAATACAAACTAACCTTGCTTACTTATTTCAAAGCGAGGGCACATATTTCAACCTTGTGGGAAAAAACGGACAAAGAGTTGAAATTCCACAAGGCAGTGACAAAAAGCTTACAGCACCTGGTATTCCCAGGCGGTCTCCCATCCAAGTACTAACCAGGCCCGACCCTGCTTAGCTTCCGAGATCAGACGAGATCAGGCGTACTCAGGCCGGTGTGGCCGTAAGCGAGAAACAATCTCTTGCTGCACTATGTAAAGTCAAAGTGAGCCTGATTAACAGCTGTTGCATTTTCACCATTTAGATAAGCATCTTTGTGTCACTCAAAAAGTGGAAGAAATTGCATATACTGTAGCACAGATTGTTGGATGAAATACAAACTAACCTTGCTTACTTATTTCAAAGCGAGGGCACATATTTCAACCTTGTGGGAAAAAACGGACAAAGAGTTGAAATTCCACAAGGCAGTGACAAAAAGCTTACAGCACCTGGTATTCCCAGGCGGTCTCCCATCCAAGTACTAACCAGGCCCGACCCTGCTTAGCTTCCGAGATCAGACGAGATCAGGCGTACTCAGGCCGGTGTGGCCGTAAGCGAGAAACAATCTCTTGCTGCACTATGTAAAGTCAAAGTGAGCCTGATTAACAGCTGTTGCATTTTCACCATTTAGATAAGCATCTTTGTGTCACTCAAAAAGTGGAAGAAATTGCATATACTGTAGCACAGATTGTTGGATGAAATACAAACTAACCTTGCTTACTTATTTCAAAGCGAGGGCACATATTTCAACCTTGTGGGAAAAAACGGACAAAGAGTTGAAATTCCACAAGGCAGTGACAAAAAGCTTACAGCACCTGGTATTCCCAGGCGGTCTCCCATCCAAGTACTAACCAGGCCCGACCCTGCTTAGCTTCCGAGATCAGACGAGATCAGGCGTACTCAGGCCGGTGTGGCCGTAAGCGAGAAACAATCTCTTGCTGCACTATGTAAAGTCAAAGTGAGCCTGATTAACAGCTGTTGCATTTTCACCATTTAGATAAGCATCTTTGTGTCACTCAAAAAGTGGAAGAAATTGCATATACTGTAGCACAGATTGTTGGATGAAATACAAACTAACCTTGCTTACTTATTTCAAAGCGAGGGCACATATTTCAACCTTGTGGGAAAAAACGGACAAAGAGTTGAAATTCCACAAGGCAGTGACAAAAAAAGCTTACAGCACCTGGTATTCCCAGGCGGTCTCCCATCCAAGTACTAACCAGGCCCGACCCTGCTTAGCTTCCGAGATCAGACGAGATCAGGCGTACTCAGGCCGGTGTGGCCGTAAGCGAGAAACAATCTCTTGCTGCACTATGTAAAGTCAAAGTGAGCCTGATTAACAGCTGTTGCATTTTCACCATTTAGATAAGCATCTTTGTGTCACTCAAAAAGTGGAAGAAATTGCATATACTGTAGCACAGATTGTTGGATGAAATACAAACTAACCTTGCTTACTTATTTCAAAGCGAGGGCACATATTTCAACCTTGTGGGAAAAAACGGACAAAGAGTTGAAATTCCACAAGGCAGTGACAAAAAGCTTACAGCACCTGGTATTCCCAGGCGGTCTCCCATCCAAGTACTAACCAGGCCCGACCCTGCTTAGCTTCCGAGATCAGACGAGATCAGGCGTACTCAGGCCGGTGTGGCCGTAAGCGAGAAACAATCTCTTGCTGCACTATGTAAAGTCAAAGTGAGCCTGATTAACAGCTGTTGCATTTTCACCATTTAGATAAGCATCTTTGTGTCACTCAAAAAGTGGAAGAAATTGCATATACTAGCTGTAGCACAGATTGTTGGATGAAATACAAACTAACCTTGCTTACTTATTTCAAAGCGAGGGCACATATTTCAACCTTGTGGGAAAAAACGGACAAAGAGTTGAAATTCCACAAGGCAGTGACAAAAAGCTTACAGCACCTGGTATTCCCAGGCGGTCTCCCATCCAAGTACTAACCAGGCCCGACCCTGCTTAGCTTCCGAGATCAGACGAGATCAGGCGTACTCAGGCCGGTGTGGCCGTAAGCGAGAAACAATCTCTTGCTGCACTATGTAAAGTCAAAGTGAGCCTGATTAACAGCTGTTGCATTTTCACCATTTAGATAAGCATCTTTGTGTCACTCAAAAAGTGGAAGAAATTGCATATACTGTAGCACAGATTGTTGGATGAAATACAAACTAACCTTGCTTACTTATTTCAAAGCGAGGGCACATATTTCAACCTTGTGGGAAAAAACGGACAAAGAGTTGAAATTCCACAAGGCAGTGACAAAAAGCTTACAGCACCTGGTATTCCCAGGCGGTCTCCCATCCAAGTACTAACCAGGCCCGACCCTGCTTAGCTTCCGAGATCAGACGAGATCAGGCGTACTCAGGCCGGTGTGGCCGTAAGCGAGAAACAATCTCTTGCTGCACTATGTAAAGTCAAAGTGAGCCTGATTAACAGCTGTTGCATTTTCACCATTTAGATAAGCATCTTTGTGTCACTCAAAAAGTGGAAGAAATTGCATATACTGTAGCACAGATTGTTGGATGAAATACAAACTAACCTTGCTTACTTATTTCAAAGCGAGGGCACATATTTCAACCTTGTGGGAAAAAACGGACAAAGAGTTGAAATTCCACAAGGCAGTGACAAAAAGCTTACAGCACCTGGTATTCCCAGGCGGTCTCCCATCCAAGTACTAACCAGGCCCGACCCTGCTTAGCTTCCGAGATCAGACGAGATCAGGCGTACTCAGGCCGGTGTGGCCGTAAGCGAGAAACAATCTCTTGCTGCACTATGTAAAGTCAAAGTGAGCCTGATTAACAGCTGTTGCATTTTCACCATTTAGATAAGCATCTTTGTGTCACTCAAAAAGTGGAAGAAATTGCATATACTGTAGCACAGATTGTTGGATGAAATACAAACTAACCTTGCTTACTTATTTCAAAGCGAGGGCACATATTTCAACCTTGTGGGAAAAAACGGACAAAGAGTTGAAATTCCACAAGGCAGTGACAAAAAGCTTACAGCACCTGGTATTCCCAGGCGGTCTCCCATCCAAGTACTAACCAGGCCCGACCCTGCTTAGCTTCCGAGATCAGACGAGATCAGGCGTACTCAGGCCGGTGTGGCCGTAAGCGAGAAACAATCTCTTGCTGCACTATGTAAAGTCAAAGTGAGCCTGATTAACAGCTGTTGCATTTTCACCATTTAGATAAGCATCTTTGTGTCACTCAAAAAGTGGAAGAAATTGCATATACTGTAGCATGTAGCACAGATTGTTGGATGAAATACAAACTAACCTTGCTTACTTATTTCAAAGCGAGGGCACATATTTCAACCTTGTGGGAAAAAACGGACAAAGAGTTGAAATTCCACAAGGCAGTGACAAAAAGCTTACAGCACCTGGTATTCCCAGGCGGTCTCCCATCCAAGTACTAACCAGGCCCGACCCTGCTTAGCTTCCGAGATCAGACGAGATCAGGCGTACTCAGGCCGGTGTGGCCGTAAGCGAGAAACAATCTCTTGCTGCACTATGTAAAGTCAAAGTGAGCCTGATTAACAGCTGTTGCATTTTCACCATTTAGATAAGCATCTTTGTGTCACTCAAAAAGTGGAAGAAATTGCATATACTGTAGCATGTAGCACAGATTGTTGGATGAAATACAAACTAACCTTGCTTACTTATTTCAAAGCGAGGGCACATATTTCAACCTTGTGGGAAAAAACGGACAAAGAGTTGAAATTCCACAAGGCAGTGACAAAAAGCTTACAGCACCTGGTATTCCCAGGCGGTCTCCCATCCAAGTACTAACCAGGCCCGACCCTGCTTAGCTTCCGAGATCAGACGAGATCAGGCGTACTCAGGCCGGTGTGGCCGTAAGCGAGAAACAATCTCTTGCTGCACTATGTAAAGTCAAAGTGAGCCTGATTAACAGCTGTTGCATTTTCACCATTTAGATAAGCATCTTTGTGTCACTCAAAAAGTGGAAGAAATTGCATATACTGTAGCACAGATTGTTGGATGAAATACAAACTAACCTTGCTTACTTATTTCAAAGCGAGGGCACATATTTCAACCTTGTGGGAAAAAACGGACAAAGAGTTGAAATTCCACAAGGCAGTGACAAAAAGCTTACAGCACCTGGTATTCCCAGGCGGTCTCCCATCCAAGTACTAACCAGGCCCGACCCTGCTTAGCTTCCGAGATCAGACGAGATCAGGCGTACTCAGGCCGGTGTGGCCGTAAGCGAGAAACAATCTCTTGCTGCACTATGTAAAGTCAAAGTGAGCCTGATTAACAGCTGTTGCATTTTCACCATTTAGATAAGCATCTTTGTGTCACTCAAAAAGTGGAAGAAATTGCATATACTGTAGCACAGATTGTTGGATGAAATACAAACTAACCTTGCTTACTTATTTCAAAGCGAGGGCACATATTTCAACCTTGTGGGAAAAAACGGACAAAGAGTTGAAATTCCACAAGGCAGTGACAAAAAGCTTACAGCACCTGGTATTCCCAGGCGGTCTCCCATCCAAGTACTAACCAGGCCCGACCCTGCTTAGCTTCCGAGATCAGACGAGATCAGGCGTACTCAGGCCGGTGTGGCCGTAAGCGAGAAACAATCTCTTGCTGCACTATGTAAAGTCAAAGTGAGCCTGATTAACAGCTGTTGCATTTTCACCATTTAGATAAGCATCTTTGTGTCACTCAAAAAGTGGAAGAAATTGCATATACTGTAGCACAGATTGTTGGATGAAATACAAACTAACCTTGCTTACTTATTTCAAAGCGAGGGCACATATTTCAACCTTGTGGGAAAAAACGGACAAAGAGTTGAAATTCCACAAGGCAGTGACAAAAAGCTTACAGCACCTGGTATTCCCAGGCGGTCTCCCATCCAAGTACTAACCAGGCCCGACCCTGCTTAGCTTCCGAGATCAGACGAGATCAGGCGTACTCAGGCCGGTGTGGCCGTAAGCGAGAAACAATCTCTTGCTGCACTATGTAAAGTCAAAGTGAGCCTGATTAACAGCTGTTGCATTTTCACCATTTAGATAAGCATCTTTGTGTCACTCAAAAAGTGGAAGAAATTGCATATACTGTAGCATGTAGCACAGATTGTTGGATGAAATACAAACTAACCTTGCTTACTTATTTCAAAGCGAGGGCACATATTTCAACCTTGTGGGAAAAAACGGACAAAGAGTTGAAATTCCACAAGGCAGTGACAAAAAGCTTACAGCACCTGGTATTCCCAGGCGGTCTCCCATCCAAGTACTAACCAGGCCCGACCCTGCTTAGCTTCCGAGATCAGACGAGATCAGGCGTACTCAGGCCGGTGTGGCCGTAAGCGAGAAACAATCTCTTGCTGCACTATGTAAAGTCAAAGTGAGCCTGATTAACAGCTGTTGCATTTTCACCATTTAGATAAGCATCTTTGTGTCACTCAAAAAGTGGAAGAAATTGCATATACTGTAGCCATGTAGCACAGATTGTTGGATGAAATACAAACTAACCTTGCTTACTTATTTCAAAGCGAGGGCACATATTTCAACCTTGTGGGAAAAAACGGACAAAGAGTTGAAATTCCACAAGGCAGTGACAAAAAGCTTACAGCACCTGGTATTCCCAGGCGGTCTCCCATCCAAGTACTAACCAGGCCCGACCCTGCTTAGCTTCCGAGATCAGACGAGATCAGGCGTACTCAGGCCGGTGTGGCCGTAAGCGAGAAACAATCTCTTGCTGCACTATGTAAAGTCAAAGTGAGCCTGATTAACAGCTGTTGCATTTTCACCATTTAGATAAGCATCTTTGTGTCACTCAAAAAGTGGAAGAAATTGCATATACTGTAGCCATGTAGCACAGATTGTTGGATGAAATACAAACTAACCTTGCTTACTTATTTCAAAGCGAGGGCACATATTTCAACCTTGTGGGAAAAAACGGACAAAGAGTTGAAATTCCACAAGGCAGTGACAAAAAGCTTACAGCACCTGGTATTCCCAGGCGGTCTCCCATCCAAGTACTAACCAGGCCCGACCCTGCTTAGCTTCCGAGAGTAAGCGAGAAACAATCTCTTGCTGCACTATGTAAAGTCAAAGTGAGCCTGATTAACAGCTGTTGCATTTTCACCATTTAGATAAGCATCTTTGTGTCACTCAAAAAGTGGAAGAAATTGCATATACTGTAGCCATAATTTGTAGCACAGATTGTTGGATGAAATACAAACTAACCTTGCTTACTTATTTCAAAGCGAGGGCACATATTTCAACCTTGTGGGAAAAAACGGACAAAGAGTTGAAATTCCACAAGGCAGTGACAAAAAGCTTACAGCACCTGGTATTCCCAGGCGGTCTCCCATCCAAGTACTAACCAGGCCCGACCCTGCTTAGCTTCCGAGATCAGACGAGATCAGGCGTACTCAGGCCGGTGTGGCCGTAAGCGAGAAACAATCTCTTGCTGCACTATGTAAAGTCAAAGTGAGCCTGATTAACAGCTGTTGCATTTTCACCATTTAGATAAGCATCTTTGTGTCACTCAAAAAGTGGAAGAAATTGCATATACTGTAGCCATAATTTGTAGCACAGATTGTTGGATGAAATACAAACTAACCTTGCTTACTTATTTCAAAGCGAGGGCACATATTTCAACCTTGTGGGAAAAAACGGACAAAGAGTTGAAATTCCACAAGGCAGTGACAAAAAGCTTACAGCACCTGGTATTCCCAGGCGGTCTCCCATCCAAGTACTAACCAGGCCCGACCCTGCTTAGCTTCCGAGATCAGACGAGATCAGGCGTACTCAGGCCGGTGTGGCCGTAAGCGAGAAACAATCTCTTGCTGCACTATGTAAAGTCAAAGTGAGCCTGATTAACAGCTGTTGCATTTTCACCATTTAGATAAGCATCTTTGTGTCACTCAAAAAGTGGAAGAAATTGCATATACTGTAGCCATAATTTGTAGCACAGATTGTTGGATGAAATACAAACTAACCTTGCTTACTTATTTCAAAGCGAGGGCACATATTTCAACCTTGTGGGAAAAAACGGACAAAGAGTTGAAATTCCACAAGGCAGTGAAAAAAGCTTACAGCACCTGGTATTCCCAGGCGGTCTCCCATCCAAGTACTAACCAGGCCCGACCCTGCTTAGCTTCCGAGATCAGACGAGATCAGGCGTACTCAGGCCGGTGTGGCCGTAAGCGAGAAACAATCTCTTGCTGCACTATGTAAAGTCAAAGTGAGCCTGATTAACAGCTGTTGCATTTTCACCATTTAGATAAGCATCTTTGTGTCACTCAAAAAGTGGAAGAAATTGCATATACTGTAGCCATAATTTGTAGCACAGATTGTTGGATGAAATACAAACTAACCTTGCTTACTTATTTCAAAGCGAGGGCACATATTTCAACCTTGTGGGAAAAAACGGACAAAGAGTTGAAATTCCACAAGGCAGTGACAAAAAGCTTACAGCACCTGGTATTCCCAGGCGGTCTCCCATCCAAGTACTAACCAGGCCCGACCCTGCTTAGCTTCCGAGATCAGACGAGATCAGGCGTACTCAGGCCGGTGTGGCCGTAAGCGAGAAACAATCTCTTGCTGCACTATGTAAAGTCAAAGTGAGCCTGATTAACAGCTGTTGCATTTTCACCATTTAGATAAGCATCTTTGTGTCACTCAAAAAGTGGAAGAAATTGCATATACTGTAGCCATAATTTGTAGCACAGATTGTTGGATGAAATACAAACTAACCTTGCTTACTTATTTCAAAGCGAGGGCACATATTTCAACCTTGTGGGAAAAAACGGACAAAGAGTTGAAATTCCACAAGGCAGTGACAAAAAGCTTACAGCACCTGGTATTCCCAGGCGGTCTCCCATCCAAGTACTAACCAGGCCCGACCCTGCTTAGCTTCCGAGATCAGACGAGATCAGGCGTACTCAGGCCGGTGTGGCCGTAAGCGAGAAACAATCTCTTGCTGCACTATGTAAAGTCAAAGTGAGCCTGATTAACAGCTGTTGCATTTTCACCATTTAGATAAGCATCTTTGTGTCACTCAAAAAGTGGAAGAAATTGCATATACTGTAGCCATAATTTGTAGCACAGATTGTTGGATGAAATACAAACTAACCTTGCTTACTTATTTCAAAGCGAGGGCACATATTTCAACCTTGTGGGAAAAAACGGACAAAGAGTTGAAATTCCACAAGGCAGTGACAAAAAGCTTACAGCACCTGGTATTCCCAGGCGGTCTCCCATCCAAGTACTAACCAGGCCCGACCCTGCTTAGCTTCCGAGATCAGACGAGATCAGGCGTACTCAGGCCGGTGTGGCCGTAAGCGAGAAACAATCTCTTGCTGCACTATGTAAAGTCAAAGTGAGCCTGATTAACAGCTGTTGCATTTTCACCATTTAGATAAGCATCTTTGTGTCACTCAAAAAGTGGAAGAAATTGCATATACTGTAGCCATAATTTGTAGCACAGATTGTTGGATGAAATACAAACTAACCTTGCTTACTTATTTCAAAGCGAGGGCACATATTTCAACCTTGTGGGAAAAAACGGACAAAGAGTTGAAATTCCACAAGGCAGTGACAAAAAGCTTACAGCACCTGGTATTCCCAGGCGGTCTCCCATCCAAGTACTAACCAGGCCCGACCCTGCTTAGCTTCCGAGATCAGACGAGATCAGGCGTACTCAGGCCGGTGTGGCCGTAAGCGAGAAACAATCTCTTGCTGCACTATGTAAAGTCAAAGTGAGCCTGATTAACAGCTGTTGCATTTTCACCATTTAGATAAGCATCTTTGTGTCACTCAAAAAGTGGAAGAAATTGCATATACTGTAGCATTTGTAGCACAGATTGTTGGATGAAATACAAACTAACCTTGCTTACTTATTTCAAAGCGAGGGCACATATTTCAACCTTGTGGGAAAAAACGGACAAAGAGTTGAAATTCCACAAGGCAGTGACAAAAAGCTTACAGCACCTGGTATTCCCAGGCGGTCTCCCATCCAAGTACTAACCAGGCCCGACCCTGCTTAGCTTCCGAGATCAGACGAGATCAGGCGTACTCAGGCCGGTGTGGCCGTAAGCGAGAAACAATCTCTTGCTGCACTATGTAAAGTCAAAGTGAGCCTGATTAACAGCTGTTGCATTTTCACCATTTAGATAAGCATCTTTGTGTCACTCAAAAAGTGGAAGAAATTGCATATACTGTAGCCATAATTTGTAGCACAGATTGTTGGATGAAATACAAACTAACCTTGCTTACTTATTTCAAAGCGAGGGCACATATTTCAACCTTGTGGGAAAAAACGGACAAAGAGTTGAAATTCCACAAGGCAGTGACAAAAAGCTTACAGCACCTGGTATTCCCAGGCGGTCTCCCATCCAAGTACTAACCAGGCCCGACCCTGCTTAGCTTCCGAGATCAGACGAGATCAGGCGTACTCAGGCCGGTGTGGCCGTAAGCGAGAAACAATCTCTTGCTGCACTATGTAAAGTCAAAGTGAGCCTGATTAACAGCTGTTGCATTTTCACCATTTAGATAAGCATCTTTGTGTCACTCAAAAAGTGGAAGAAATTGCATATACTGTAGCCATAATTTGTAGCACAGATTGTTGGATGAAATACAAACTAACCTTGCTTACTTATTTCAAAGCGAGGGCACATATTTCAACCTTGTGGGAAAAAACGGACAAAGAGTTGAAATTCCACAAGGCAGTGACAAAAAGCTTACAGCACCTGGTATTCCCAGGCGGTCTCCCATCCAAGTACTAACCAGGCCCGACCCTGCTTAGCTTCCGAGATCAGACGAGATCAGGCGTACTCAGGCCGGTGTGGCCGTAAGCGAGAAACAATCTCTTGCTGCACTATGTAAAGTCAAAGTGAGCCTGATTAACAGCTGTTGCATTTTCACCATTTAGATAAGCATCTTTGTGTCACTCAAAAAGTGGAAGAAATTGCATATACTGTAGCCATAATTTGTAGCACAGATTGTTGGATGAAATACAAACTAACCTTGCTTACTTATTTCAAAGCGAGGGCACATATTTCAACCTTGTGGGAAAAAACGGACAAAGAGTTGAAATTCCACAAGGCAGTGACAAAAAGCTTACAGCACCTGGTATTCCCAGGCGGTCTCCCATCCAAGTACTAACCAGGCCCGACCCTGCTTAGCTTCCGAGATCAGACGAGATCAGGCGTACTCAGGCCGGTGTGGCCGTAAGCGAGAAACAATCTCTTGCTGCACTATGTAAAGTCAAAGTGAGCCTGATTAACAGCTGTTGCATTTTCACCATTTAGATAAGCATCTTTGTGTCACTCAAAAAGTGGAAGAAATTGCATATACTGTAGCCATAATTTGTAGCACAGATTGTTGGATGAAATACAAACTAACCTTGCTTACTTATTTCAAAGCGAGGGCACATATTTCAACCTTGTGGGAAAAAACGGACAAAGAGTTGAAATTCCACAAGGCAGTGACAAAAAGCTTACAGCACCTGGTATTCCCAGGCGGTCTCCCATCCAAGTACTAACCAGGCCCGACCCTGCTTAGCTTCCGAGATCAGACGAGATCAGGCGTACTCAGGCCGGTGTGGCCGTAAGCGAGAAACAATCTCTTGCTGCACTATGTAAAGTCAAAGTGAGCCTGATTAACAGCTGTTGCATTTTCACCATTTAGATAAGCATCTTTGTGTCACTCAAAAAGTGGAAGAAATTGCATATACTGTAGCATAATTTGTAGCACAGATTGTTGGATGAAATACAAACTAACCTTGCTTACTTATTTCAAAGCGAGGGCACATATTTCAACCTTGTGGGAAAAAACGGACAAAGAGTTGAAATTCCACAAGGCAGTGACAAAAAGCTTACAGCACCTGGTATTCCCAGGCGGTCTCCCATCCAAGTACTAACCAGGCCCGACCCTGCTTAGCTTCCGAGATCAGACGAGATCAGGCGTACTCAGGCCGGTGTGGCCGTAAGCGAGAAACAATCTCTTGCTGCACTATGTAAAGTCAAAGTGAGCCTGATTAACAGCTGTTGCATTTTCACCATTTAGATAAGCATCTTTGTGTCACTCAAAAAGTGGAAGAAATTGCATATACTGTAGCATAATTTGTAGCACAGATTGTTGGATGAAATACAAACTAACCTTGCTTACTTATTTCAAAGCGAGGGCACATATTTCAACCTTGTGGGAAAAAACGGACAAAGAGTTGAAATTCCACAAGGCAGTGACAAAAAGCTTACAGCACCTGGTATTCCCAGGCGGTCTCCCATCCAAGTACTAACCAGGCCCGACCCTGCTTAGCTTCCGAGATCAGACGAGATCAGGCGTACTCAGGCCGGTGTGGCCGTAAGCGAGAAACAATCTCTTGCTGCACTATGTAAAGTCAAAGTGAGCCTGATTAACAGCTGTTGCATTTTCACCATTTAGATAAGCATCTTTGTGTCACTCAAAAAGTGGAAGAAATTGCATATACTGTAGCCATAATTTGTAGCACAGATTGTTGGATGAAATACAAACTAACCTTGCTTACTTATTTCAAAGCGAGGGCACATATTTCAACCTTGTGGGAAAAAACGGACAAAGAGTTGAAATTCCACAAGGCAGTGACAAAAAGCTTACAGCACCTGGTATTCCCAGGCGGTCTCCCATCCAAGTACTAACCAGGCCCGACCCTGCTTAGCTTCCGAGATCAGACGAGATCAGGCGTACTCAGGCCGGTGTGGCCGTAAGCGAGAAACAATCTCTTGCTGCACTATGTAAAGTCAAAGTGAGCCTGATTAACAGCTGTTGCATTTTCACCATTTAGATAAGCATCTTTGTGTCACTCAAAAAGTGGAAGAAATTGCATATACTGTAGCCATAATTTGTAGCACAGATTGTTGGATGAAATACAAACTAACCTTGCTTACTTATTTCAAAGCGAGGGCACATATTTCAACCTTGTGGGAAAAAACGGACAAAGAGTTGAAATTCCACAAGGCAGTGACAAAAAGCTTACAGCACCTGGTATTCCCAGGCGGTCTCCCATCCAAGTACTAACCAGGCCCGACCCTGCTTAGCTTCCGAGATCAGACGAGATCAGGCGTACTCAGGCCGGTGTGGCCGTAAGCGAGAAACAATCTCTTGCTGCACTATGTAAAGTCAAAGTGAGCCTGATTAACAGCTGTTGCATTTTCACCATTTAGATAAGCATCTTTGTGTCACTCAAAAAGTGGAAGAAATTGCATATACTGTAGCATGTAGCACAGATTGTTGGATGAAATACAAACTAACCTTGCTTACTTATTTCAAAGCGAGGGCACATATTTCAACCTTGTGGGAAAAAACGGACAAAGAGTTGAAATTCCACAAGGCAGTGACAAAAAGCTTACAGCACCTGGTATTCCCAGGCGGTCTCCCATCCAAGTACTAACCAGGCCCGACCCTGCTTAGCTTCCGAGATCAGACGAGATCAGGCGTACTCAGGCCGGTGTGGCCGTAAGCGAGAAACAATCTCTTGCTGCACTATGTAAAGTCAAAGTGAGCCTGATTAACAGCTGTTGCATTTTCACCATTTAGATAAGCATCTTTGTGTCACTCAAAAAGTGGAAGAAATTGCATATACTGTAGCCATAATTTGTAGCACAGATTGTTGGATGAAATACAATTCAACCTTGTGGGAAAAAACGGACAAAGAGTTGAAATTCCACAAGGCAGTGACAAAAAGCTTACAGCACCTGGTATTCCCAGGCGGTCTCCCATCCAAGTACTAACCAGGCCCGACCCTGCTTAGCTTCCGAGATCAGACGAGATCAGGCGTACTCAGGCCGGTGTGGCCGTAAGCGAGAAACAATCTCTTGCTGCACTATGTAAAGTCAAAGTGAGCCTGATTAACAGCTGTTGCATTTTCACCATTTAGATAAGCATCTTTGTGTCACTCAAAAAGTGGAAGAAATTGCATATACTGTAGCCATAATTTGTAGCACAGATTGTTGGATGAAATACAAACTAACCTTGCTTACTTATTTCAAAGCGAGGGCACATATTTCAACCTTGTGGGAAAAAACGGACAAAGAGTTGAAATTCCACAAGGCAGTGACAAAAAGCTTACAGCACCTGGTATTCCCAGGCGGTCTCCCATCCAAGTACTAACCAGGCCCGACCCTGCTTAGCTTCCGAGATCAGACGAGATCAGGCGTACTCAGGCCGGTGTGGCCGTAAGCGAGAAACAATCTCTTGCTGCACTATGTAAAGTCAAAGTGAGCCTGATTAACAGCTGTTGCATTTTCACCATTTAGATAAGCATCTTTGTGTCACTCAAAAAGTGGAAGAAATTGCATATACTGTAGCCATAATTTGTAGCACAGATTGTTGGATGAAATACAAACTAACCTTGCTTACTTATTTCAAAGCGAGGGCACATATTTCAACCTTGTGGGAAAAAACGGACAAAGAGTTGAAATTCCACAAGGCAGTGACAAAAAGCTTACAGCACCTGGTATTCCCAGGCGGTCTCCCATCCAAGTACTAACCAGGCCCGACCCTGCTTAGCTTCCGAGATCAGACGAGATCAGGCGTACTCAGGCCGGTGTGGCCGTAAGCGAGAAACAATCTCTTGCTGCACTATGTAAAGTCAAAGTGAGCCTGATTAACAGCTGTTGCATTTTCACCATTTAGATAAGCATCTTTGTGTCACTCAAAAAGTGGAAGAAATTGCATATACTGTAGCCATAATTTGTAGCACAGATTGTTGGATGAAATACAAACTAACCTTGCTTACTTATTTCAAAGCGAGGGCACATATTTCAACCTTGTGGGAAAAAACGGACAAAGAGTTGAAATTCCACAAGGCAGTGACAAAAAGCTTACAGCACCTGGTATTCCCAGGCGGTCTCCCATCCAAGTACTAACCAGGCCCGACCCTGCTTAGCTTCCGAGATCAGACGAGATCAGGCGTACTCAGGCCGGTGTGGCCGTAAGCGAGAAACAATCTCTTGCTGCACTATGTAAAGTCAAAGTGAGCCTGATTAACAGCTGTTGCATTTTCACCATTTAGATAAGCATCTTTGTGTCACTCAAAAAGTGGAAGAAATTGCATATACTGTAGCCATAATTTGTAGCACAGATTGTTGGATGAAATACAAACTAACCTTGCTTACTTATTTCAAAGCGAGGGCACATATTTCAACCTTGTGGGAAAAAACGGACAAAGAGTTGAAATTCCACAAGGCAGTGACAAAAAGCTTACAGCACCTGGTATTCCCAGGCGGTCTCCCATCCAAGTACTAACCAGGCCCGACCCTGCTTAGCTTCCGAGATCAGACGAGATCAGGCGTACTCAGGCCGGTGTGGCCGTAAGCGAGAAACAATCTCTTGCTGCACTATGTAAAGTCAAAGTGAGCCTGATTAACAGCTGTTGCATTTTCACCATTTAGATAAGCATCTTTGTGTCACTCAAAAAGTGGAAGAAATTGCATATACTGTAGCCATAATTTGTAGCACAGATTGTTGGATGAAATACAAACTAACCTTGCTTACTTATTTCAAAGCGAGGGCACATATTTCAACCTTGTGGGAAAAAACGGACAAAGAGTTGAAATTCCACAAGGCAGTGACAAAAAGCTTACAGCACCTGGTATTCCCAGGCGGTCTCCCATCCAAGTACTAACCAGGCCCGACCCTGCTTAGCTTCCGAGATCAGACGAGATCAGGCGTACTCAGGCCGGTGTGGCCGTAAGCGAGAAACAATCTCTTGCTGCACTATGTAAAGTCACTATGTAAAGTCAAAGTGAGCCTGATTAACAGCTGTTGCATTTTCACCATTTAGATAAGCATCTTTGTGTCACTCAAAAAGTGGAAGAAATTGCATATACTGTAGCCATAATTTGTAGCACAGATTGTTGGATGAAATACAAACTAACCTTGCTTACTTATTTCAAAGCGAGGGCACATATTTCAACCTTGTGGGAAAAAACGGACAAAGAGTTGAAATTCCACAAGGCAGTGACAAAAAGCTTACAGCACCTGGTATTCCCAGGCGGTCTCCCATCCAAGTACTAACCAGGCCCGACCCTGCTTAGCTTCCGAGATCAGACGAGATCAGGCGTACTCAGGCCGGTGTGGCCGTAAGCGAGAAACAATCTCTTGCTGCACTATGTAAAGTCAAAGTGAGCCTGATTAACAGCTGTTGCATTTTCACCATTTAGATAAGCATCTTTGTGTCACTCAAAAAGTGGAAGAAATTGCATATACTGTAGCCATAATTTGTAGCACAGATTGTTGGATGAAATACAAACTAACCTTGCTTACTTATTTCAAAGCGAGGGCACATATTTCAACCTTGTGGGAAAAAACGGACAAAGAGTTGAAATTCCACAAGGCAGTGACAAAAAGCTTACAGCACCTGGTATTCCCAGGCGGTCTCCCATCCAAGTACTAACCAGGCCCGACCCTGCTTAGCTTCCGAGATCAGACGAGATCAGGCGTACTCAGGCCGGTGTGGCCGTAAGCGAGAAACAATCTCTTGCTGCACTATGTAAAGTCAAAGTGAGCCTGATTAACAGCTGTTGCATTTTCACCATTTAGATAAGCATCTTTGTGTCACTCAAAAAGTGGAAGAAATTGCATATACTGTAGCCATAATTTGTAGCACAGATTGTTGGATGAAATACAAACTAACCTTGCTTACTTATTTCAAAGCGAGGGCACATATTTCAACCTTGTGGGAAAAAACGGACAAAGAGTTGAAATTCCACAAGGCAGTGACAAAAAGCTTACAGCACCTGGTATTCCCAGGCGGTCTCCCATCCAAGTACTAACCAGGCCCGACCCTGCTTAGCTTCCGAGATCAGACGAGATCAGGCGTACTCAGGCCGGTGTGGCCGTAAGCGAGAAACAATCTCTTGCTGCACTATGTAAAGTCAAAGTGAGCCTGATTAACAGCTGTTGCATTTTCACCATTTAGATAAGCATCTTTGTGTCACTCAAAAAGTGGAAGAAATTGCATATACTGTAGCCATAATTTGTAGCACAGATTGTTGGATGAAATACAAACTAACCTTGCTTACTTATTTCAAAGCGAGGGCACATATTTCAACCTTGTGGGAAAAAACGGACAAAGAGTTGAAATTCCACAAGGCAGTGACAAAAAGCTTACAGCACCTGGTATTCCCAGGCGGTCTCCCATCCAAGTACTAACCAGGCCCGACCCTGCTTAGCTTCCGAGATCAGACGAGATCAGGCGTACTCAGGCCGGTGTGGCCGTAAGCGAGAAACAATCTCTTGCTGCACTATGTAAAGTCAAAGTGAGCCTGATTAACAGCTGTTGCATTTTCACCATTTAGATAAGCATCTTTGTGTCACTCAAAAAGTGGAAGAAATTGCATATACTGTAGCCATAATTTGTAGCACAGATTGTTGGATGAAATACAAACTAACCTTGCTTACTTATTTCAAAGCGAGGGCACATATTTCAACCTTGTGGGAAAAAACGGACAAAGAGTTGAAATTCCACAAGGCAGTGACAAAAAGCTTACAGCACCTGGTATTCCCAGGCGGTCTCCCATCCAAGTACTAACCAGGCCCGACCCTGCTTAGCTTCCGAGATCAGACGAGATCAGGCGTACTCAGGCCGGTGTGGCCGTAAGCGAGAAACAATCTCTTGCTGCACTATGTAAAGTCAAAGTGAGCCTGATTAACAGCTGTTGCATTTTCACCATTTAGATAAGCATCTTTGTGTCACTCAAAAAGTGGAAGAAATTGCATATACTGTAGCCATAATTTGTAGCACAGATTGTTGGATGAAATACAAACTAACCTTGCTTACTTATTTCAAAGCGAGGGCACATATTTCAACCTTGTGGGAAAAAACGGACAAAGAGTTGAAATTCCACAAGGCAGTGACAAAAAGCTTACAGCACCTGGTATTCCCAGGCGGTCTCCCATCCAAGTACTAACCAGGCCCGACCCTGCTTAGCTTCCGAGATCAGACGAGATCAGGCGTACTCAGGCCGGTGTGGCCGTAAGCGAGAAACAATCTCTTGCTGCACTATGTAAAGTCAAAGTGAGCCTGATTAACAGCTGTTGCATTTTCACCATTTAGATAAGCATCTTTGTGTCACTCAAAAAGTGGAAGAAATTGCATATACTGTAGCCATAATTTGTAGCACAGATTGTTGGATGAAATACAAACTAACCTTGCTTACTTATTTCAAAGCGAGGGCACATATTTCAACCTTGTGGGAAAAAACGGACAAAGAGTTGAAATTCCACAAGGCAGTGACAAAAAGCTTACAGCACCTGGTATTCCCAGGCGGTCTCCCATCCAAGTACTAACCAGGCCCGACCCTGCTTAGCTTCCGAGATCAGACGAGATCAGGCGTACTCAGGCCGGTGTGGCCGTAAGCTAGAAACAATCTCTTGCTGCACTATGTAAAGTCAAAGTGAGCCTGATTAACAGCTGTTGCATTTTCACCATTTAGATAAGCATCTTTGTGTCACTCAAAAAGTGGAAGAAATTGCATATACTGTAGCCATAATTTGTAGCACAGATTGTTGGATGAAATACAAACTAACCTTGCTTACTTATTTCAAAGCGAGGGCACATATTTCAACCTTGTGGGAAAAAACGGACAAAGAGTTGAAATTCCACAAGGCAGTGACAAAAAGCTTACAGCACCTGGTATTCCCAGGCGGTCTCCCATCCAAGTACTAACCAGGCCCGACCCTGCTTAGCTTCCGAGATCAGACGAGATCAGGCGTACTCAGGCCGGTGTGGCCGTAAGCGAGAAACAATCTCTTGCTGCACTATGTAAAGTCAAAGTGAGCCTGATTAACAGCTGTTGCATTTTCACCATTTAGATAAGCATCTTTGTGTCACTCAAAAAGTGGAAGAAATTGCATATACTGTAGCCATAATTTGTAGCACAGATTGTTGGATGAAATACAAACTAACCTTGCTTACTTATTTCAAAGCGAGGGCACATATTTCAACCTTGTGGGAAAAAACGGACAAAGAGTTGAAATTCCACAAGGCAGTGACAAAAAGCTTACAGCACCTGGTATTCCCAGGCGGTCTCCCATCCAAGTACTAACCAGGCCCGACCCTGCTTAGCTTCCGAGATCAGACGAGATCAGGCGTACTCAGGCCGGTGTGGCCGTAAGCGAGAAACAATCTCTTGCTGCACTATGTAAAGTCAAAGTGAGCCTGATTAACAGCTGTTGCATTTTCACCATTTAGATAAGCATCTTTGTGTCACTCAAAAAGTGGAAGAAATTGCATATACTGTAGCCATAATTTGTAGCACAGATTGTTGGATGAAATACAAACTAACCTTGCTTACTTATTTCAAAGCGAGGGCACATATTTCAACCTTGTGGGAAAAAACGGACAAAGAGTTGAAATTCCACAAGGCAGTGACAAAAAGCTTACAGCACCTGGTATTCCCAGGCGGTCTCCCATCCAAGTACTAACCAGGCCCGACCCTGCTTAGCTTCCGAGATCAGACGAGATCAGGCGTACTCAGGCCGGTGTGGCCGTAAGCGAGAAACAATCTCTTGCTGCACTATGTAAAGTCAAAGTGAGCCTGATTAACAGCTGTTGCATTTTCACCATTTAGATAAGCATCTTTGTGTCACTCAAAAAGTGGAAGAAATTGCATATACTGTAGCCATAATTTGTAGCACAGATTGTTGGATGAAATACAAACTAACCTTGCTTACTTATTTCAAAGCGAGGGCACATATTTCAACCTTGTGGGAAAAAACGGACAAAGAGTTGAAATTCCACAAGGCAGTGACAAAAAGCTTACAGCACCTGGTATTCCCAGGCGGTCTCCCATCCAAGTACTAACCAGGCCCGACCCTGCTTAGCTTCCGAGATCAGACGAGATCAGGCGTACTCAGGCCGGTGTGGCCGTAAGCGAGAAACAATCTCTTGCTGCACTATGTAAAGTCAAAGTGAGCCTGATTAACAGCTGTTGCATTTTCACCATTTAGATAAGCATCTTTGTGTCACTCAAAAAGTGGAAGAAATTGCATATACTGTAGCCATAATTTGTAGCACAGATTGTTGGATGAAATACAAACTAACCTTGCTTACTTATTTCAAAGCGAGGGCACATATTTCAACCTTGTGGGAAAAAACGGACAAAGAGTTGAAATTCCACAAGGCAGTGACAAAAAGCTTACAGCACCTGGTATTCCCAGGCGGTCTCCCATCCAAGTACTAACCAGGCCCGACCCTGCTTAGCTTCCGAGATCAGACGAGATCAGGCGTACTCAGGCCGGTGTGGCCGTAAGCGAGAAACAATCTCTTGCTGCACTATGTAAAGTCAAAGTGAGCCTGATTAACAGCTGTTGCATTTTCACCATTTAGATAAGCATCTTTGTGTCACTCAAAAAGTGGAAGAAATTGCATATACTGTAGCCATAATTTGTAGCACAGATTGTTGGATGAAATACAAACTAACCTTGCTTACTTATTTCAAAGCGAGGGCACATATTTCAACCTTGTGGGAAAAAACGGACAAAGAGTTGAAATTCCACAAGGCAGTGACAAAAAGCTTACAGCACCTGGTATTCCCAGGCGGTCTCCCATCCAAGTACTAACCAGGCCCGACCCTGCTTAGCTTCCGAGATCAGACGAGATCAGGCGTACTCAGGCCGGTGTGGCCGTAAGCGAGAAACAATCTCTTGCTGCACTATGTAAAGTCAAAGTGAGCCTGATTAACAGCTGTTGCATTTTCACCATTTAGATAAGCATCTTTGTGTCACTCAAAAAGTGGAAGAAATTGCATATACTGTAGCCATAATTTGTAGCACAGATTGTTGGATGAAATACAAACTAACCTTGCTTACTTATTTCAAAGCGAGGGCACATATTTCAACCTTGTGGGAAAAAACGGACAAAGAGTTGAAATTCCACAAGGCAGTGACAAAAAGCTTACAGCACCTGGTATTCCCAGGCGGTCTCCCATCCAAGTACTAACCAGGCCCGACCCTGCTTAGCTTCCGAGATCAGACGAGATCAGGCGTACTCAGGCCGGTGTGGCCGTAAGCGAGAAACAATCTCTTGCTGCACTATGTAAAGTCAAAGTGAGCCTGATTAACAGCTGTTGCATTTTCACCATTTAGATAAGCATCTTTGTGTCACTCAAAAAGTGGAAGAAATTGCATATACTGTAGCCATAATTTGTAGCACAGATTGTTGGATGAAATACAAACTAACCTTGCTTACTTATTTCAAAGCGAGGGCACATATTTCAACCTTGTGGGAAAAAACGGACAAAGAGTTGAAATTCCACAAGGCAGTGACAAAAAGCTTACAGCACCTGGTATTCCCAGGCGGTCTCCCATCCAAGTACTAACCAGGCCCGACCCTGCTTAGCTTCCGAGATCAGACGAGATCAGGCGTACTCAGGCCGGTGTGGCCGTAAGCGAGAAACAATCTCTTGCTGCACTATGTAAAGTCAAAGTGAGCCTGATTAACAGCTGTTGCATTTTCACCATTTAGATAAGCATCTTTGTGTCACTCAAAAAGTGGAAGAAATTGCATATACTGTAGCCATAATTTGTAGCACAGATTGTTGGATGAAATACAAACTAACCTTGCTTACTTATTTCAAAGCGAGGGCACATATTTCAACCTTGTGGGAAAAAACGGACAAAGAGTTGAAATTCCACAAGGCAGTGACAAAAAGCTTACAGCACCTGGTATTCCCAGGCGGTCTCCCATCCAAGTACTAACCAGGCCCGACCCTGCTTAGCTTCCGAGATCAGACGAGATCAGGCGTACTCAGGCCGGTGTGGCCGTAAGCGAGAAACAATCTCTTGCTGCACTATGTAAAGTCAAAGTGAGCCTGATTAACAGCTGTTGCATTTTCACCATTTAGATAAGCATCTTTGTGTCACTCAAAAAGTGGAAGAAATTGCATATACTGTAGCCATAATTTGTAGCACAGATTGTTGGATGAAATACAAACTAACCTTGCTTACTTATTTCAAAGCGAGGGCACATATTTCAACCTTGTGGGAAAAAACGGACAAAGAGTTGAAATTCCACAAGGCAGTGACAAAAAGCTTACAGCACCTGGTATTCCCAGGCGGTCTCCCATCCAAGTACTAACCAGGCCCGACCCTGCTTAGCTTCCGAGATCAGACGAGATCAGGCGTACTCAGGCCGGTGTGGCCGTAAGCGAGAAACAATCTCTTGCTGCACTATGTAAAGTCAAAGTGAGCCTGATTAACAGCTGTTGCATTTTCACCATTTAGATAAGCATCTTTGTGTCACTCAAAAAGTGGAAGAAATTGCATATACTGTAGCCATAATTTGTAGCACAGATTGTTGGATGAAATACAAACTAACCTTGCTTACTTATTTCAAAGCGAGGGCACATATTTCAACCTTGTGGGAAAAAACGGACAAAGAGTTGAAATTCCACAAGGCAGTGACAAAAAGCTTACAGCACCTGGTATTCCCAGGCGGTCTCCCATCCAAGTACTAACCAGGCCCGACCCTGCTTAGCTTCCGAGATCAGACGAGATCAGGCGTACTCAGGCCGGTGTGGCCGTAAGCGAGAAACAATCTCTTGCTGCACTATGTAAAGTCAAAGTGAGCCTGATTAACAGCTGTTGCATTTTCACCATTTAGATAAGCATCTTTGTGTCACTCAAAAAGTGGAAGAAATTGCATATACTGTAGCACAGATTGTTGGATGAAATACAAACTAACCTTGCTTACTTATTTCAAAGCGAGGGCACATATTTCAACCTTGTGGGAAAAAACGGACAAAGAGTTGAAATTCCACAAGGCAGTGACAAAAAGCTTACAGCACCTGGTATTCCCAGGCGGTCTCCCATCCAAGTACTAACCAGGTCCGACCCTGCTTAGCTTCCGAGATCAGACGAGATCAGGCGTACTCAGGCCGGTGTGGCCGTAAGCTAGAAACAATCTCTTGCTGCACTATGTAAAGTCAAAGTGAGCCTGATTAACAGCTGTTGCATTTTCACCATTTAGATAAGCATCTTTGTGTCACTCAAAAAGTGGAAGAAATTGCATATACTGTAGCCATAATTTGTAGCACAGATTGTTGGATGAAATACAAACTAACCTTGCTTACTTATTTCAAAGCGAGGGCACATATTTCAACCTTGTGGGAAAAAACGGACAAAGAGTTGAAATTCCACAAGGCAGTGACAAAAAGCTTACAGCACCTGGTATTCCCAGGCGGTCTCCCATCCAAGTACTAACCAGGCCCGACCCTGCTTAGCTTCCGAGATCAGACGAGATCAGGCGTACTCAGGCCGGTGTGGCCGTAAGCGAGAAACAATCTCTTGCTGCACTATGTAAAGTCAAAGTGAGCCTGATTAACAGCTGTTGCATTTTCACCATTTAGATAAGCATCTTTGTGTCACTCAAAAAGTGGAAGAAATTGCATATACTGTAGCCATAATTTGTAGCACAGATTGTTGGATGAAATACAAACTAACCTTGCTTACTTATTTCAAAGCGAGGGCACATATTTCAACCTTGTGGGAAAAAACGGACAAAGAGTTGAAATTCCACAAGGCAGTGACAAAAAGCTTACAGCACCTGGTATTCCCAGGCGGTCTCCCATCCAAGTACTAACCAGGCCCGACCCTGCTTAGCTTCCGAGATCAGACGAGATCAGGCGTACTCAGGCCGGTGTGGCCGTAAGCGAGAAACAATCTCTTGCTGCACTATGTAAAGTCAAAGTGAGCCTGATTAACAGCTGTTGCATTTTCACCATTTAGATAAGCATCTTTGTGTCACTCAAAAAGTGGAAGAAATTGCATATACTGTAGCCATAATTTGTAGCACAGATTGTTGGATGAAATACAAACTAACCTTGCTTACTTATTTCAAAGCGAGGGCACATATTTCAACCTTGTGGGAAAAAACGGACAAAGAGTTGAAATTCCACAAGGCAGTGACAAAAAGCTTACAGCACCTGGTATTCCCAGGCGGTCTCCCATCCAAGTACTAACCAGGCCCGACCCTGCTTAGCTTCCGAGATCAGACGAGATCAGGCGTACTCAGGCCGGTGTGGCCGTAAGCGAGAAACAATCTCTTGCTGCACTATGTAAAGTCAAAGTGAGCCTGATTAACAGCTGTTGCATTTTCACCATTTAGATAAGCATCTTTGTGTCACTCAAAAAGTGGAAGAAATTGCATATACTGTAGCCATAATTTGTAGCACAGATTGTTGGATGAAATACAAACTAACCTTGCTTACTTATTTCAAAGCGAGGGCACATATTTCAACCTTGTGGGAAAAAACGGACAAAGAGTTGAAATTCCACAAGGCAGTGACAAAAAGCTTACAGCACCTGGTATTCCCAGGCGGTCTCCCATCCAAGTACTAACCAGGCCCGACCCTGCTTAGCTTCCGAGATCAGACGAGATCAGGCGTACTCAGGCCGGTGTGGCCGTAAGCGAGAAACAATCTCTTGCTGCACTATGTAAAGTCAAAGTGAGCCTGATTAACAGCTGTTGCATTTTCACCATTTAGATAAGCATCTTTGTGTCACTCAAAAAGTGGAAGAAATTGCATATACTGTAGCCATAATTTGTAGCACAGATTGTTGGATGAAATACAAACTAACCTTGCTTACTTATTTCAAAGCGAGGGCACATATTTCAACCTTGTGGGAAAAAACGGACAAAGAGTTGAAATTCCACAAGGCAGTGACAAAAAGCTTACAGCACCTGGTATTCCCAGGCGGTCTCCCATCCAAGTACTAACCAGGCCCGACCCTGCTTAGCTTCCGAGATCAGACGAGATCAGGCGTACTCAGGCCGGTGTGGCCGTAAGCGAGAAACAATCTCTTGCTGCACTATGTAAAGTCAAAGTGAGCCTGATTAACAGCTGTTGCATTTTCACCATTTAGATAAGCATCTTTGTGTCACTCAAAAAGTGGAAGAAATTGCATATACTGTAGCCATAATTTGTAGCACAGATTGTTGGATGAAATACAAACTAACCTTGCTTACTTATTTCAAAGCGAGGGCACATATTTCAACCTTGTGGGAAAAAACGGACAAAGAGTTGAAATTCCACAAGGCAGTGACAAAAAGCTTACAGCACCTGGTATTCCCAGGCGGTCTCCCATCCAAGTACTAACCAGGCCCGACCCTGCTTAGCTTCCGAGATCAGACGAGATCAGGCGTACTCAGGCCGGTGTGGCCGTAAGCGAGAAACAATCTCTTGCTGCACTATGTAAAGTCAAAGTGAGCCTGATTAACAGCTGTTGCATTTTCACCATTTAGATAAGCATCTTTGTGTCACTCAAAAAGTGGAAGAAATTGCATATACTGTAGCCATAATTTGTAGCACAGATTGTTGGATGAAATACAAACTAACCTTGCTTACTTATTTCAAAGCGAGGGCACATATTTCAACCTTGTGGGAAAAAACGGACAAAGAGTTGAAATTCCACAAGGCAGTGACAAAAAGCTTACAGCACCTGGTATTCCCAGGCGGTCTCCCATCCAAGTACTAACCAGGCCCGACCCTGCTTAGCTTCCGAGATCAGACGAGATCAGGCGTACTCAGGCCGGTGTGGCCGTAAGCGAGAAACAATCTCTTGCTGCACTATGTAAAGTCAAAGTGAGCCTGATTAACAGCTGTTGCATTTTCACCATTTAGATAAGCATCTTTGTGTCACTCAAAAAGTGGAAGAAATTGCATATACTGTAGCCATAATTTGTAGCACAGATTGTTGGATGAAATACAAACTAACCTTGCTTACTTATTTCAAAGCGAGGGCACATATTTCAACCTTGTGGGAAAAAACGGACAAAGAGTTGAAATTCCACAAGGCAGTGACAAAAAGCTTACAGCACCTGGTATTCCCAGGCGGTCTCCCATCCAAGTACTAACCAGGCCCGACCCTGCTTAGCTTCCGAGATCAGACGAGATCAGGCGTACTCAGGCCGGTGTGGCCGTAAGCGAGAAACAATCTCTTGCTGCACTATGTAAAGTCAAAGTGAGCCTGATTAACAGCTGTTGCATTTTCACCATTTAGATAAGCATCTTTGTGTCACTCAAAAAGTGGAAGAAATTGCATATACTGTAGCCATAATTTGTAGCACAGATTGTTGGATGAAATACAAACTAACCTTGCTTACTTATTTCAAAGCGAGGGCACATATTTCAACCTTGTGGGAAAAAACGGACAAAGAGTTGAAATTCCACAAGGCAGTGACAAAAAGCTTACAGCACCTGGTATTCCCAGGCGGTCTCCCATCCAAGTACTAACCAGGCCCGACCCTGCTTAGCTTCCGAGATCAGACGAGATCAGGCGTACTCAGGCCGGTGTGGCCGTAAGCGAGAAACAATCTCTTGCTGCACTATGTAAAGTCAAAGTGAGCCTGATTAACAGCTGTTGCATTTTCACCATTTAGATAAGCATCTTTGTGTCACTCAAAAAGTGGAAGAAATTGCATATACTGTAGCCATAATTTGTAGCACAGATTGTTGGATGAAATACAAACTAACCTTGCTTACTTATTTCAAAGCGAGGGCACATA
The DNA here is from genome assembly GCF_057628025.1 of Oncorhynchus mykiss. Taxonomy (NCBI): domain Eukaryota; kingdom Metazoa; phylum Chordata; class Actinopteri; order Salmoniformes; family Salmonidae; genus Oncorhynchus; species Oncorhynchus mykiss. The sequence goes on from NW_028322109.1 coordinate 96,645, forward strand.
TTTCAACCTTGTGGGAAAAAACGGACAAAGAGTTGAAATTCCACAAGGCAGTGACAAAAAGCTTACAGCACCTGGTATTCCCAGGCGGTCTCCCATCCAAGTACTAACCAGGCCCGACCCTGCTTAGCTTCCGAGATCAGACGAGATCAGGCGTACTCAGGCCGGTGTGGCCGTAAGCGAGAAACAATCTCTTGCTGCACTATGTAAAGTCAAAGTGAGCCTGATTAACAGCTGTTGCATTTTCACCATTTAGATAAGCATCTTTGTGTCACTCAAAAAGTGGAAGAAATTGCATATACTGTAGCCATAATTTGTAGCACAGATTGTTGGATGAAATACAAACTAACCTTGCTTACTTATTTCAAAGCGAGGGCACATATTTCAACCTTGTGGGAAAAAACGGACAAAGAGTTGAAATTCCACAAGGCAGTGACAAAAAGCTTACAGCACCTGGTATTCCCAGGCGGTCTCCCATCCAAGTACTAACCAGGCCCGACCCTGCTTAGCTTCCGAGATCAGACGAGATCAGGCGTACTCAGGCCGGTGTGGCCGTAAGCGAGAAACAATCTCTTGCTGCACTATGTAAAGTCAAAGTGAGCCTGATTAACAGCTGTTGCATTTTCACCATTTAGATAAGCATCTTTGTGTCACTCAAAAAGTGGAAGAAATTGCATATACTGTAGCCATAATTTGTAGCACAGATTGTTGGATGAAATACAAACTAACCTTGCTTACTTATTTCAAAGCGAGGGCACATATTTCAACCTTGTGGGAAAAAACGGACAAAGAGTTGAAATTCCACAAGGCAGTGACAAAAAGCTTACAGCACCTGGTATTCCCAGGCGGTCTCCCATCCAAGTACTAACCAGGCCCGACCCTGCTTAGCTTCCGAGATCAGACGAGATCAGGCGTACTCAGGCCGGTGTGGCCGTAAGCGAGAAACAATCTCTTGCTGCACTATGTAAAGTCAAAGTGAGCCTGATTAACAGCTGTTGCATTTTCACCATTTAGATAAGCATCTTTGTGTCACTCAAAAAGTGGAAGAAATTGCATATACTGTAGCCATAATTTGTAGCACAGATTGTTGGATGAAATACAAACTAACCTTGCTTACTTATTTCAAAGCGAGGGCACATATTTCAACCTTGTGGGAAAAAACGGACAAAGAGTTGAAATTCCACAAGGCAGTGACAAAAAGCTTACAGCACCTGGTATTCCCAGGCGGTCTCCCATCCAAGTACTAACCAGGCCCGACCCTGCTTAGCTTCCGAGATCAGACGAGATCAGGCGTACTCAGGCCGGTGTGGCCGTAAGCGAGAAACAATCTCTTGCTGCACTATGTAAAGTCAAAGTGAGCCTGATTAACAGCTGTTGCATTTTCACCATTTAGATAAGCATCTTTGTGTCACTCAAAAAGTGGAAGAAATTGCATATACTGTAGCCATAATTTGTAGCACAGATTGTTGGATGAAATACAAACTAACCTTGCTTACTTATTTCAAAGCGAGGGCACATATTTCAACCTTGTGGGAAAAAACGGACAAAGAGTTGAAATTCCACAAGGCAGTGACAAAAAGCTTACAGCACCTGGTATTCCCAGGCGGTCTCCCATCCAAGTACTAACCAGGCCCGACCCTGCTTAGCTTCCGAGATCAGACGAGATCAGGCGTACTCAGGCCGGTGTGGCCGTAAGCGAGAAACAATCTCTTGCTGCACTATGTAAAGTCAAAGTGAGCCTGATTAACAGCTGTTGCATTTTCACCATTTAGATAAGCATCTTTGTGTCACTCAAAAAGTGGAAGAAATTGCATATACTGTAGCCATAATTTGTAGCACAGATTGTTGGATGAAATACATACAAACTAACCTTGCTTACTTATTTCAAAGCGAGGGCACATATTTCAACCTTGTGGGAAAAAACGGACAAAGAGTTGAAATTCCACAAGGCAGTGACAAAAAGCTTACAGCACCTGGTATTCCCAGGCGGTCTCCCATCCAAGTACTAACCAGGCCCGACCCTGCTTAGCTTCCGAGATCAGACGAGATCAGGCGTACTCAGGCCGGTGTGGCAGTAAGCGAGAAACAATCTCTTGCTGCACTATGTAAAGTCAAAGTGAGCCTGATTAACAGCTGTTGCATTTTCACCATTTAGATAAGCATCTTTGTGTCACTCAAAAAGTGGAAGAAATTGCATATACTGTAGCCATAATTTGTAGCACAGATTGTTGGATGAAATACAAACTAACCTTGCTTACTTATTTCAAAGCGAGGGCACATATTTCAACCTTGTGGGAAAAAACGGACAAAGAGTTGAAATTCCACAAGGCAGTGACAAAAAGCTTACAGCACCTGGTATTCCCAGGCGGTCTCCCATCCAAGTACTAACCAGGCCCGACCCTGCTTAGCTTCCGAGATCAGACGAGATCAGGCGTACTCAGGCCGGTGTGGCCGTAAGCGAGAAACAATCTCTTGCTGCACTATGTAAAGTCAAAGTGAGCCTGATTAACAGCTGTTGCATTTTCACCATTTAGATAAGCATCTTTGTGTCACTCAAAAAGTGGAAGAAATTGCATATACTGTAGCCATAATTTGTAGCACAGATTGTTGGATGAAATACAAACTAACCTTGCTTACTTATTTCAAAGCGAGGGCACATATTTCAACCTTGTGGGAAAAAACGGACAAAGAGTTGAAATTCCACAAGGCAGTGACAAAAAGCTTACAGCACCTGGTATTCCCAGGCGGTCTCCCATCCAAGTACTAACCAGGCCCGACCCTGCTTAGCTTCCGAGATCAGACGAGATCAGGCGTACTCAGGCCGGTGTGGCCGTAAGCGAGAAACAATCTCTTGCTGCACTATGTAAAGTCAAAGTGAGCCTGATTAACAGCTGTTGCATTTTCACCATTTAGATAAGCATCTTTGTGTCACTCAAAAAGTGGAAGAAATTGCATATACTGTAGCCATAATTTGTAGCACAGATTGTTGGATGAAATACAAACTAACCTTGCTTACTTATTTCAAAGCGAGGGCACATATTTCAACCTTGTGGGAAAAAACGGACAAAGAGTTGAAATTCCACAAGGCAGTGACAAAAAGCTTACAGCACCTGGTATTCCCAGGCGGTCTCCCATCCAAGTACTAACCAGGCCCGACCCTGCTTAGCTTCCGAGATCAGACGAGATCAGGCGTACTCAGGCCGGTGTGGCAGTAAGCGAGAAACAATCTCTTGCTGCACTATGTAAAGTCAAAGTGAGCCTGATTAACAGCTGTTGCATTTTCACCATTTAGATAAGCATCTTTGTGTCACTCAAAAAGTGGAAGAAATTGCATATACTGTAGCCATAATTTGTAGCACAGATTGTTGGATGAAATACAAACTAACCTTGCTTACTTATTTCAAAGCGAGGGCACATATTTCAACCTTGTGGGAAAAAACGGACAAAGAGTTGAAATTCCACAAGGCAGTGACAAAAAGCTTACAGCACCTGGTATTCCCAGGCGGTCTCCCATCCAAGTACTAACCAGGCCCGACCCTGCTTAGCTTCCGAGATCAGACGAGATCAGGCGTACTCAGGCCGGTGTGGCCGTAAGCGAGAAACAATCTCTTGCTGCACTATGTAAAGTCAAAGTGAGCCTGATTAACAGCTGTTGCATTTTCACCATTTAGATAAGCATCTTTGTGTCACTCAAAAAGTGGAAGAAATTGCATATACTGTAGCCATAATTTGTAGCACAGATTGTTGGATGAAATACAAACTAACCTTGCTTACTTATTTCAAAGCGAGGGCACATATTTCAACCTTGTGGGAAAAAACGGACAAAGAGTTGAAATTCCACAAGGCAGTGACAAAAAGCTTACAGCACCTGGTATTCCCAGGCGGTCTCCCATCCAAGTACTAACCAGGCCCGACCCTGCTTAGCTTCCGAGATCAGACGAGATCAGGCGTACTCAGGCCGGTGTGGCCGTAAGCGAGAAACAATCTCTTGCTGCACTATGTAAAGTCAAAGTGAGCCTGATTAACAGCTGTTGCATTTTCACCATTTAGATAAGCATCTTTGTGTCACTCAAAAAGTGGAAGAAATTGCATATACTGTAGCCATAATTTGTAGCACAGATTGTTGGATGAAATACAAACTAACCTTGCTTACTTATTTCAAAGCGAGGGCACATATTTCAACCTTGTGGGAAAAAACGGACAAAGAGTTGAAATTCCACAAGGCAGTGACAAAAAGCTTACAGCACCTGGTATTCCCAGGCGGTCTCCCATCCAAGTACTAACCAGGCCCGACCCTGCTTAGCTTCCGAGATCAGACGAGATCAGGCGTACTCAGGCCGGTGTGGCCGTAAGCGAGAAACAATCTCTTGCTGCACTATGTAAAGTCAAAGTGAGCCTGATTAACAGCTGTTGCATTTTCACCATTTAGATAAGCATCTTTGTGTCACTCAAAAAGTGGAAGAAATTGCATATACTGTAGCCATAATTTGTAGCACAGATTGTTGGATGAAATACAAACTAACCTTGCTTACTTATTTCAAAGCGAGGGCACATATTTCAACCTTGTGGGAAAAAACGGACAAAGAGTTGAAATTCCACAAGGCAGTGACAAAAAGCTTACAGCACCTGGTATTCCCAGGCGGTCTCCCATCCAAGTACTAACCAGGCCCGACCCTGCTTAGCTTCCGAGATCAGACGAGATCAGGCGTACTCAGGCCGGTGTGGCCGTAAGCGAGAAACAATCTCTTGCTGCACTATGTAAAGTCAAAGTGAGCCTGATTAACAGCTGTTGCATTTTCACCATTTAGATAAGCATCTTTGTGTCACTCAAAAAGTGGAAGAAATTGCATATACTGTAGCCATAATTTGTAGCACAGATTGTTGGATGAAATACAAACTAACCTTGCTTACTTATTTCAAAGCGAGGGCACATATTTCAACCTTGTGGGAAAAAACGGACAAAGAGTTGAAATTCCACAAGGCAGTGACAAAAAGCTTACAGCACCTGGTATTCCCAGGCGGTCTCCCATCCAAGTACTAACCAGGCCCGACCCTGCTTAGCTTCCGAGATCAGACGAGATCAGGCGTACTCAGGCCGGTGTGGCCGTAAGCGAGAAACAATCTCTTGCTGCACTATGTAAAGTCAAAGTGAGCCTGATTAACAGCTGTTGCATTTTCACCATTTAGATAAGCATCTTTGTGTCACTCAAAAAGTGGAAGAAATTGCATATACTGTAGCCATAATTTGTAGCACAGATTGTTGGATGAAATACAAACTAACCTTGCTTACTTATTTCAAAGCGAGGGCACATATTTCAACCTTGTGGGAAAAAACGGACAAAGAGTTGAAATTCCACAAGGCAGTGACAAAAAGCTTACAGCACCTGGTATTCCCAGGCGGTCTCCCATCCAAGTACTAACCAGGCCCGACCCTGCTTAGCTTCCGAGATCAGACGAGATCAGGCGTACTCAGGCCGGTGTGGCCGTAAGCGAGAAACAATCTCTTGCTGCACTATGTAAAGTCAAAGTGAGCCTGATTAACAGCTGTTGCATTTTCACCATTTAGATAAGCATCTTTGTGTCACTCAAAAAGTGGAAGAAATTGCATATACTGTAGCCATAATTTGTAGCACAGATTGTTGGATGAAATACAAACTAACCTTGCTTACTTATTTCAAAGCGAGGGCACATATTTCAACCTTGTGGGAAAAAACGGACAAAGAGTTGAAATTCCACAAGGCAGTGACAAAAAGCTTACAGCACCTGGTATTCCCAGGCGGTCTCCCATCCAAGTACTAACCAGGCCCGACCCTGCTTAGCTTCCGAGATCAGACGAGATCAGGCGTACTCAGGCCGGTGTGGCCGTAAGCGAGAAACAATCTCTTGCTGCACTATGTAAAGTCAAAGTGAGCCTGATTAACAGCTGTTGCATTTTCACCATTTAGATAAGCATCTTTGTGTCACTCAAAAAGTGGAAGAAATTGCATATACTGTAGCCATAATTTGTAGCACAGATTGTTGGATGAAATACAAACTAACCTTGCTTACTTATTTCAAAGCGAGGGCACATATTTCAACCTTGTGGGAAAAAACGGACAAAGAGTTGAAATTCCACAAGGCAGTGACAAAAAGCTTACAGCACCTGGTATTCCCAGGCGGTCTCCCATCCAAGTACTAACCAGGCCCGACCCTGCTTAGCTTCCGAGATCAGACGAGATCAGGCGTACTCAGGCCGGTGTGGCCGTAAGCGAGAAACAATCTCTTGCTGCACTATGTAAAGTCAAAGTGAGCCTGATTAACAGCTGTTGCATTTTCACCATTTAGATAAGCATCTTTGTGTCACTCAAAAAGTGGAAGAAATTGCATATACTGTAGCCATAATTTGTAGCACAGATTGTTGGATGAAATACAAACTAACCTTGCTTACTTATTTCAAAGCGAGGGCACATATTTCAACCTTGTGGGAAAAAACGGACAAAGAGTTGAAATTCCACAAGGCAGTGACAAAAAGCTTACAGCACCTGGTATTCCCAGGCGGTCTCCCATCCAAGTACTAACCAGGCCCGACCCTGCTTAGCTTCCGAGATCAGACGAGATCAGGCGTACTCAGGCCGGTGTGGCCGTAAGCGAGAAACAATCTCTTGCTGCACTATGTAAAGTCAAAGTGAGCCTGATTAACAGCTGTTGCATTTTCACCATTTAGATAAGCATCTTTGTGTCACTCAAAAAGTGGAAGAAATTGCATATACTGTAGCCATAATTTGTAGCACAGATTGTTGGATGAAATACAAACTAACCTTGCTTACTTATTTCAAAGCGAGGGCACATATTTCAACCTTGTGGGAAAAAACGGACAAAGAGTTGAAATTCCACAAGGCAGTGACAAAAAGCTTACAGCACCTGGTATTCCCAGGCGGTCTCCCATCCAAGTACTAACCAGGCCCGACCCTGCTTAGCTTCCGAGATCAGACGAGATCAGGCGTACTCAGGCCGGTGTGGCCGTAAGCGAGAAACAATCTCTTGCTGCACTATGTAAAGTCAAAGTGAGCCTGATTAACAGCTGTTGCATTTTCACCATTTAGATAAGCATCTTTGTGTCACTCAAAAAGTGGAAGAAATTGCATATACTGTAGCCATAATTTGTAGCACAGATTGTTGGATGAAATACAAACTAACCTTGCTTACTTATTTCAAAGCGAGGGCACATATTTCAACCTTGTGGGAAAAAACGGACAAAGAGTTGAAATTCCACAAGGCAGTGACAAAAAGCTTACAGCACCTGGTATTCCCAGGCGGTCTCCCATCCAAGTACTAACCAGGCCCGACCCTGCTTAGCTTCCGAGATCAGACGAGATCAGGCGTACTCAGGCCGGTGTGGCCGTAAGCGAGAAACAATCTCTTGCTGCACTATGTAAAGTCAAAGTGAGCCTGATTAACAGCTGTTGCATTTTCACCATTTAGATAAGCATCTTTGTGTCACTCAAAAAGTGGAAGAAATTGCATATACTGTAGCCATAATTTGTAGCACAGATTGTTGGATGAAATACAAACTAACCTTGCTTACTTATTTCAAAGCGAGGGCACATATTTCAACCTTGTGGGAAAAAACGGACAAAGAGTTGAAATTCCACAAGGCAGTGACAAAAAGCTTACAGCACCTGGTATTCCCAGGCGGTCTCCCATCCAAGTACTAACCAGGCCCGACCCTGCTTAGCTTCCGAGATCAGACGAGATCAGGCGTACTCAGGCCGGTGTGGCCGTAAGCGAGAAACAATCTCTTGCTGCACTATGTAAAGTCAAAGTGAGCCTGATTAACAGCTGTTGCATTTTCACCATTTAGATAAGCATCTTTGTGTCACTCAAAAAGTGGAAGAAATTGCATATACTGTAGCCATAATTTGTAGCACAGATTGTTGGATGAAATACAAACTAACCTTGCTTACTTATTTCAAAGCGAGGGCACATATTTCAACCTTGTGGGAAAAAACGGACAAAGAGTTGAAATTCCACAAGGCAGTGACAAAAAGCTTACAGCACCTGGTATTCCCAGGCGGTCTCCCATCCAAGTACTAACCAGGCCCGACCCTGCTTAGCTTCCGAGATCAGACGAGATCAGGCGTACTCAGGCCGGTGTGGCCGTAAGCGAGAAACAATCTCTTGCTGCACTATGTAAAGTCAAAGTGAGCCTGATTAACAGCTGTTGCATTTTCACCATTTAGATAAGCATCTTTGTGTCACTCAAAAAGTGGAAGAAATTGCATATACTGTAGCCATAATTTGTAGCACAGATTGTTGGATGAAATACAAACTAACCTTGCTTACTTATTTCAAAGCGAGGGCACATATTTCAACCTTGTGGGAAAAAACGGACAAAGAGTTGAAATTCCACAAGGCAGTGACAAAAAGCTTACAGCACCTGGTATTCCCAGGCGGTCTCCCATCCAAGTACTAACCAGGCCCGACCCTGCTTAGCTTCCGAGATCAGACGAGATCAGGCGTACTCAGGCCGGTGTGGCCGTAAGCGAGAAACAATCTCTTGCTGCACTATGTAAAGTCAAAGTGAGCCTGATTAACAGCTGTTGCATTTTCACCATTTAGATAAGCATCTTTGTGTCACTCAAAAAGTGGAAGAAATTGCATATACTGTAGCCATAATTTGTAGCACAGATTGTTGGATGAAATACAAACTAACCTTGCTTACTTATTTCAAAGCGAGGGCACATATTTCAACCTTGTGGGAAAAAACGGACAAAGAGTTGAAATTCCACAAGGCAGTGACAAAAAGCTTACAGCACCTGGTATTCCCAGGCGGTCTCCCATCCAAGTACTAACCAGGCCCGACCCTGCTTAGCTTCCGAGATCAGACGAGATCAGGCGTACTCAGGCCGGTGTGGCCGTAAGCGAGAAACAATCTCTTGCTGCACTATGTAAAGTCAAAGTGAGCCTGATTAACAGCTGTTGCATTTTCACCATTTAGATAAGCATCTTTGTGTCACTCAAAAAGTGGAAGAAATTGCATATACTGTAGCCATAATTTGTAGCACAGATTGTTGGATGAAATACAAACTAACCTTGCTTACTTATTTCAAAGCGAGGGCACATATTTCAACCTTGTGGGAAAAAACGGACAAAGAGTTGAAATTCCACAAGGCAGTGACAAAAAGCTTACAGCACCTGGTATTCCCAGGCGGTCTCCCATCCAAGTACTAACCAGGCCCGACCCTGCTTAGCTTCCGAGATCAGACGAGATCAGGCGTACTCAGGCCGGTGTGGCCGTAAGCGAGAAACAATCTCTTGCTGCACTATGTAAAGTCAAAGTGAGCCTGATTAACAGCTGTTGCATTTTCACCATTTAGATAAGCATCTTTGTGTCACTCAAAAAGTGGAAGAAATTGCATATACTGTAGCCATAATTTGTAGCACAGATTGTTGGATGAAATACAAACTAACCTTGCTTACTTATTTCAAAGCGAGGGCACATATTTCAACCTTGTGGGAAAAAACGGACAAAGAGTTGAAATTCCACAAGGCAGTGACAAAAAGCTTACAGCACCTGGTATTCCCAGGCGGTCTCCCATCCAAGTACTAACCAGGCCCGACCCTGCTTAGCTTCCGAGATCAGACGAGATCAGGCGTACTCAGGCCGGTGTGGCCGTAAGCGAGAAACAATCTCTTGCTGCACTATGTAAAGTCAAAGTGAGCCTGATTAACAGCTGTTGCATTTTCACCATTTAGATAAGCATCTTTGTGTCACTCAAAAAGTGGAAGAAATTGCATATACTGTAGCCATAATTTGTAGCACAGATTGTTGGATGAAATACAAACTAACCTTGCTTACTTATTTCAAAGCGAGGGCACATATTTCAACCTTGTGGGAAAAAACGGACAAAGAGTTGAAATTCCACAAGGCAGTGACAAAAAGCTTACAGCACCTGGTATTCCCAGGCGGTCTCCCATCCAAGTACTAACCAGGCCCGACCCTGCTTAGCTTCCGAGATCAGACGAGATCAGGCGTACTCAGGCCGGTGTGGCCGTAAGCGAGAAACAATCTCTTGCTGCACTATGTAAAGTCAAAGTGAGCCTGATTAACAGCTGTTGCATTTTCACCATTTAGATAAGCATCTTTGTGTCACTCAAAAAGTGGAAGAAATTGCATATACTGTAGCCATAATTTGTAGCACAGATTGTTGGATGAAATACAAACTAACCTTGCTTACTTATTTCAAAGCGAGGGCACATATTTCAACCTTGTGGGAAAAAACGGACAAAGAGTTGAAATTCCACAAGGCAGTGACAAAAAGCTTACAGCACCTGGTATTCCCAGGCGGTCTCCCATCCAAGTACTAACCAGGCCCGACCCTGCTTAGCTTCCGAGATCAGACGAGATCAGGCGTACTCAGGCCGGTGTGGCCGTAAGCGAGAAACAATCTCTTGCTGCACTATGTAAAGTCAAAGTGAGCCTGATTAACAGCTGTTGCATTTTCACCATTTAGATAAGCATCTTTGTGTCACTCAAAAAGTGGAAGAAATTGCATATACTGTAGCCATAATTTGTAGCACAGATTGTTGGATGAAATACAAACTAACCTTGCTTACTTATTTCAAAGCGAGGGCACATATTTCAACCTTGTGGGAAAAAACGGACAAAGAGTTGAAATTCCACAAGGCAGTGACAAAAAGCTTACAGCACCTGGTATTCCCAGGCGGTCTCCCATCCAAGTACTAACCAGGCCCGACCCTGCTTAGCTTCCGAGATCAGACGAGATCAGGCGTACTCAGGCCGGTGTGGCCGTAAGCGAGAAACAATCTCTTGCTGCACTATGTAAAGTCAAAGTGAGCCTGATTAACAGCTGTTGCAT